>NC_091173.1:4830540-5130540 GCF_040958095.1 Procambarus clarkii
ACCCCAGAATGTGGAAGTCTTGCCTTTGGCTCGATACCACAGTCCCCCTCCATTGTGTTTCTTTGTTGTGGTGAGGGAGCTCACGTACACCTCTCTGGGACCGGTGAGGGCTGCCTCCGCCCCCTTTCCTGTCCCTCTTTGGGAGTTGTATGTGCGAATGAACACAAACGTAGGGCTCTTGTGAGTCAACGGACCACCCGCTGGAGGGGTCGCCCGTGAGTGGCTGCCCAAAGTGGATGGCTGGGTGTCCAAGCTGTGACAAAAGGTAGAATGAGGTCTTTGCACCAGTGTACGAGAATGGACAAAGCAGTAGGACTCTCCTGTTAAAAAAAAGGGGAGCACTGCTGGGGACAGCGCATTGCACTGGCCTGCGCTTGGCCTCCCAAGCTGCCCTAGTAGGTGGTATCCCTTGATTCCATGCCCCAGACCTTTTAAAATACATGATATAAGGATACTGACACGACTTCTTTTATCCAGGCTCATCGGGTGGGCGACCAGGCCCCTGAGTGGGACTGTGATGGAAGGTCGGGCTCTGTAGCCCCCACTACATTGGGCCCAGACCGGACTACTCCCCTCGCTCCCCTCCTTCCTCTGTGGCAAGGTCGAGTCTCAAATCCCCCAGTGGTGACCACCTTGTCCCCTGACACGGCCCCATCTCTCATTGTGACTACTGCGCCTTTTAACCCCTTTCTCTCTCTCTCTGGGGGTTCTCGACGCCGTCCCCGACATGGCCGCACTCGCACGAGCGTAGCCCTCATCCTGTAACTACACTTAGGTAATTACGATCCCTTCCCATACTAATACATGCCACACCTCATTTGGTCCTGCTACATGGGCCAAATACTTTGATTTACACATCTGGATTCTTCTACTCCTGACGATTTCTCATTCCATAAACACCTTGTTGATTCAGCAGATGCCTCTTACTATTAACCCCATCCGTCCTCGGTACTCGTGTTGTCGCTGCTCCTTCTGAGGATACAGCTATCTGCTTAGTCACATTGTCCTGCATTAGAGAGACCCCTGTGCGGGTCTCCAAAAATGCTCGGTTAAATGCCAGTGTTGGCACTGTTCTCCCGCACCATTTTGCAACTGGTGTTAGGGAACTAAATGACTGCCATGAGGATATTAAACATATCCTCTAAGCCCAAGGCCATTCTGTCCTCCAGGTGGACACGTTCACTCGACCTCCTCGTGGTCGTCGCCATCAGCCCCTTCGAGTTGTGAAAATCACCTTCGATAGTAGGACCCTTCCACCCTCTATAATTCTTGCTGGTGCCAGGTGCTCCATTCAGGAGTACATTCCCTCTCCTAGACTTTGCAATAAGTGCTGGAAGTTCGGGCATGGTGCCCTCAAATGCACAAATACTGTGTATTTATACCCCATGTGTGGGGACGACCACTCTAAGTCCGAGTGCTCTTCTCTCCAGGCTCGCTGCCTCAATTGCGGTGAGGCCCACCCTACTTTCTCCCGCTCGTGTATACACTACAAACTTGAGGAAGCTGTCCTCAACTTGAAACACCGGGATCGTCTGTCTTTTCCTGAAGCGAAACGCCAAGTTCACCGTCTGACCCCTTTTGGTGGGTCGGTGGTGTATCCTATGCTTGCGTGTTACGTTCTACCGCTCCTCATCCTTCCCACCTTACTCAGTCTCACAACCGTTTTCAGGCCTTAGACCCGGATATGCCCACCGCCGCGTCCCCGTCCGTTTCTATACGTTCTGACCCGAAGGGGGCCCCCCTCCTGGTTCTCCATCTGGAGTTTCCCCACTTCCTACGCAGTCTGCTATGTCTCCTGTGTCTTCTTTCCCTTCTTTCCCCGATCCTTCTTCACATCCCTCCCTCTAAGTCTCTTGGCCCTCCATGCTGCCTGTCTTTCCAGGCTGATGTCCATCATCCTTTCAGCAATCTTCATGTTGTTCACCCCCATTCATCTTCTGTTGAGACAATTGAGTCTGTTGCCCAGTACGTTGTTGCTGGAACACCTGTCTCGCTGAGCCAGAAACATAAGCCTGCCTCCTCTCCTTCATCCTCCCCTGCGGTAAGAAGGCATCGCTCTCTTCCTCGCCCCCAACCTCTGGCTCTCACTCCGTCCCCTCCCATTTCGGTGGTCGGGCCCCCTGTACCAGCTGTGGAGGTTTCTTTAGCCCCTGATTCCCTCGCAGTTCCTGCTCTTGCTGGAACCGTGAAGGAATCAGCAAGAGCTTGCCGATTCCCGGTTACTGACCCCCCCCCTCCTGCTGGGCCTTGACCGCCCCTCTCGGTTGTCTCCTCTGGATCCTACCCATTTGTCTCGTAGCCTGTCCTGCTTCCTTCACTCCATCCTTACTCAGTTTACCCATGCCCCCTAACCCTGACTTCACTGATCCTGATCCTGAGCTTATTTAATATGCTGTGTTCTTTACCTTTCTTTCTTCATTGTTCTCTGTTGCTGTCCTTTCTCTTTTGGCCAATGTCTAATCTTCACTGGAATATTCGTTGATTTTGTGCCAACTTCCATGAACTCCAACTTCTGATTACACAGTTTTCACCCCCTTGTGTATGTCTCCAGTAGCTGATGCTTGGTGCTCGTCCTGGTCACTTTCGTGGTTATTCCTTTCTCTCTTACCCCCCAGCAAATGCTGGGGCTCGTAACTACTGCTCTCTTGATTCGTACTGACATTCCCTTCGTCCCCCTACTTTTTCAATCGCCTCTCCAGTGTTCTGCTGCCCGTGTCTTTGTGAGTAAATCGTATACATTTTGTTCCATTTATCTCCCCCCAAATGTCACACTTTCTCTTCCTAATCTTAAGCCACCTACTAGACTCCTTGCCAGAGCCTGTTCTGCTGTTGGGTGATTTCAACTGTCGACATGCCCTCTAGGGTGATGTTCTGACAAACACCCGAGGTTGCCTTCTAGAACTGTTTGTCCTCTCTTCTTCCCTGTCTTCTGAATTCTGGTGTACCCACTCCTGTGGACTCTCGCACTCGCATCCTTTCCTGTTTTGATCTTTCTCTCTGCTTATCGTCTCTTTACTTAGATTTCACATGGTGGGTTCTTGATGACCTCCATAACAGTGCCCATTTCCCCATTCTTATTAGATTTTTCTCTTTTCACCCACCCCTTTCCTTCCCTAGGTGGCAGTTTGTCAAGGCTGACTGGAACCTATTCACCCTCCGTGCTGCTCTCTTCCGACCTCTCTGCTCTGCCTCTCTCACGCCCTCCTCCTTTTTCATGACACCGTCTTCGATGCTGCCTTCCGCTCTATTCCTCGCTCTACCTCCCGGGGCACACGAAAATGCGTTCCCAGGTGGAATGCGGACTGTGCTCGGGCTGTCCGCTGTAAGCGTGCAGCCTGGAAGAAGTACCGACGCCGGCAGACGGCTGATTCTTTTATTTTGTTTCGGAAGGCAAGTGCAGTGGCCCATAGGCCATCCGTACAGCTAAACATGAGAGTTGGAGATCTCATGTTTCCACTATTACGTCCGATACTCCTCTGCTGCAGATCTGGAAGAAAATCTGTAAGATAGCGAGTAAGTTCATTCCAGATGTCCTTCACCTCCGTGGTACTCTTGTGGCGGACTCAGTGACGGTCGCGACTGAACTGGGTTCCCACTTTTTTACTGTTAGGTCTGGTTCTCATCTTCCTCAATCCTTCCTTTTTCGTAAGCCCGTCTTGAATCTCATCCCTTAGATTTCCACACTCATCTCCGCCTTCCCTATAACGATCCCTTCTCTCTCTTTGAACTTCAATCTGTCCTGGCTCTCTGCGGTTGTACGGCGGCGGGCTTGGATGAAATTCATTATGAGATGCTTCGCCCTCTTCCTCCTGCTGCGAAGACCTCCGTTGTTGCTGTCTTTTTTGGCCTGGAAAAGGCTTATGACACGACTTGGAGATACCATATTCTGTCCCAACTTCATTCTTTTGGCCTTCGTGGTAATCTCCTCTTCCTTAAAAGCTGTCTCTCTCGTCGTACCTTTCGAGACAGGCTTGGTACCACTCTCTCTGCCTCTTTTCGGCAGTATGAAGGTGTACCCCAAGGTAGTGTTCTGAGCACTGCCCTTTTCCTGGTTGCCCTCAATGATCTTCTTTCCTCCCTTCCTTCTGGCATCTTCTCTGCTCTTTATGTTGACGATCTTACTCTTTGCTGTCGAGGTGATGATTCACCTCTCCTTCAACAGCAGCTTCAACTTGCGATTGATGCCGTGTCATCTTGGGCTACCAATCATGGCTTCAAGTTCTCTACTACTAAGGCTTGTGCCATGACTTTTACTCGGAAGCGGGTCGTTCTTCGTCCCTCTTTGTCACTTTATGGTCATCCCCTTGAATACAAGGATTCCGCAAAGCTTTTGGGGTTATTCTTTGACACTCGTTTATCTTGGTCGCCCCATATCTCTTACCTCTGTGTTGAATGCTCTAAGGCCCTTAACCTACTTAAGGTTTTGTCCCATACTTCCTGGGGAGCGGATAGGCGCACGCTCCTCTATTTGCATTCCTCTCTCGTCCTGTCTAAACTCGATTACGGTTGCCCTGCATACCCTTCTGCTTCTCCTACTCTTCACCGTCTTGATCCTTTGCACCATACTGGGTTGCGCCTCAGCTCTGGTGCTTTTCGTTCAACTCCTATCGTTAGCTTGTATGCTGACACTGGCTTCCTGTCTCTCCAGGACCGCTGTGATCGCTACAGTCTTCACTATCTTGCACGATCCTTACATCATCCTCACTCGCCTCTATCGTGCTTTGACTTTTACCCATCCTGTAGTTCCTGCTCCTCTTCACCACCTTCCTCTTTCTGTCCATTTGTCTCGCTTACAAGATTCTCTTTCGGTTCGTATTACCAATGTTTTCTCGTATTGTTCCATTCTTGCCCCCCGTGGAGGGTCCCCCTTCTCATATTTTGTACTTCTCTGACCCGCATCACTAAAGCTTTACCCCTCCTACAATTCTGAAATGCCTCTTCCTTGAGCACTTTTCTTCTCACTCCCACTCCGTTCCTATCTTCACCAATGGGTCTAAGTCTGCTGACGGTATGGGCTACTCTGTTGTTTTTCCTTACCACACTTAAGTGTGTCGCCTTCCTCCGGAGGCTAGCATCTTCACAGCAGAACTTTATGCTATTCTCTATGCTCTTCGTCTCCTACTTTTCCAGTGTCAATCTTCCTCTGTGGTGGTAGTTGACTCTCGTAGTGCCCACATGGCTCTAGGGTCCTTTAATCTAGTCCATCCGGTGATAGTCGAGATTCAACATTGACTGTTTCTTATCTCCAGTAAATTTAAGTCGGTTGAGTTTTGCTGGGTTCCCAGCCATGTTGGTGTCTTTAAATGAGTGTGTGGATGCTGCCGCTAAGGAAGCTATCCGCACTAGTCCCATCTCCCGTAAAGGTATTCCGTATTCCGACTTTTACCCAGTTATTCATGCCTCCATCCTTGCCCGCTGGCAGAGTTGTTGGTCTTCTGTTATTGGTAACAAACTGCGTACTCTTAAGAGTCGTGTGTCCCAATGGCCTTCCTCCTACCACCGTAACCAGCGGTGGGAAACGGCTCTGGCTAGGTTACATATTGGCCATACCCATTTAACTCACGGTCCCTTAATGGAGCACCGCCCTAGCTGCTCCTTATTATCCAACTTGCATTGTCCCTTTTACGGTCATGCACATCCTTGTTGAATGTCCTGATTTCCAGGATGAACGTGTGTCTTGCTTTCCGAGTGTCCCTCACGGTCAATTGTCCCTCGGTAGAATTCTTGGTGAATCGAATACTTTTGATATCGTTTGCCTTATACGTTTCTGTTCTCATATTGGCATCCTTGGTGATATTTAGCGCCCTCTGATTACTCTGCACATTTGGTGGTGCTATATAGCCTTCCCGGTTTGGTGCCTTCTTTTGATAATTACTTACTTCATTAACTACCAGTCCCATATGGTGACACAGATTTCAGAAATTATCCAACACCGTTTGAACCTTTGATATATCTTTGCCCCGAAACAAAATATCATCGGCATATATATGAGTTAGCCGATTTGAGTATCTCTCAGATGCTATCTTATTCATTAGTATATTAAACAGGGTGGGACTCTTTGGATTATGGATTAGGGCATGGCTATACCAAAGGAAACAGAGAGTTAGTATAAATGGAATCAAGTCAGAGTGGGAAAATGTTGTAAGTGGAGTGCCTCAAGGCTCTGTCCTGGGACCTCTGTTGTTTATAATATATATAAATGATTTAGATTCAGGTTTGAGTAGCAACATTTGCAAATTTGCCGATGATACGAAAATCGGTAGGGAAATTAATTCGGAGGAGGACTCACTATCACTTCAAGTTGATCTAGATAGGGTTTTGAAATGGTCAAAGGATTGGCAGATGCAGTTTAATGCTGATAAATGTAAAGTTCTGAGGTTAGGTAATGATGATAGAGTTACAAGATACGAGCTAGATGGTGTTGTGATTGCGAAGTCGGATTGCGAAAGGGATCTGGGAGTTATGATTAGTAAGAATTTAAAACAAAAGGATCAATGCATAAATGTTCGTAATAAGGCAAATCGGACACTTGGATTTATTAATCGCAGCGTTAGTAACAAGACACCTGGTGTGGTTCTCAAGCTATATCTTGCTCTAGTTAGGCCCCATTTAGATTATGCAGTTCAGTTTTGGTCGCCATATTATAGAATGGATATAAATTCACTTGAACGTGTCCAGCGTAGGATGACTAAGTTAATTCCCCAAATTAGAAATCTTTCATATGAAGAAAGATTAACAAAGCTTAAGTTGCATTCACTGGAAAGGCGAAGAGTTAGGGGTGACATGATAGAGGTTTACAAGTGGATGAATGGACATAACCGGGGGGATATTAATAGGGTATTAAAAGTATCAACACAGGACAGAACACGAAACAATGGATATAAATTGGATAAGTTTAGATTTAGGAAAGACTTGGGTAGATACTGGTTCAGTAACAGGGTTGTTGATTTGTGGAACCAATTGCCGCGTAACATTGTGGAGGTGGGGTCCCTCGATTGTTTCAAGCACGGGTTGGACAAGTATATGAGTGGGATTGGGTGGTTATAGAATAGGAGCTGCCTCGTATGGGCCAATAGGCCTTCTGCAGTTACCTTTGTTCTTATGTTCTTATGACTCGACACTCCTCCCTGAGGCTCCCACAACACGAGACAGAACACGAAACAATGGGTATAAGTTTGGTAAGTTTCAGATTTAGGAAAAAAAGACCTGAGTAAATACTGGTTCGGTAACAGGGTGAACGCTGAATGGGAATGGGGTGATGGTGGATTTCATTCATTCCTATGGTCAATAAATGATCCTTGGCCAGAAACTATAAATATAAAGCTTCCAGATAAGTAAGGGCGACAAATAGGTCCTTCTGAATATTAATGGAGTGTTATAATTGAAAGGGGATATTAATAGGGAATAGGCCTACAGCAGTTCATCTAATAGTGCTAGTTGATGTTTTGGTTAACATAGATTGGAAGTAAATAGGAGATCCTACAATAGACCTTCTGCAATTTAATTTCTTATGTTTAATATGCGATCTTATATTGAAAATGAACTTTGAAAATGGGAAACATTAGGAAAATGGATTTAAATATATCACAGAAAACGGACTTATTCAGGGGGAGATGAATTAAGATTGACGTCATTGACCATAAGCGATGTCTGTGCAGGGACACTGAGGTAACGAAATTTAAGTGCGACGGAAGTGGCCTTTTAATCACCTTGACACAAATATCGAAAATGGGAATAAATATTTCATATCAGAAAACGGTCATATACAAGGAAGATGAAGACTGGATGACGTCATTGACCATTTAGCGATGCCTGTGCAGGGTCACTGAGGTGACGAAATTTTGGGATGACTGGAGGCGGCTGTTTAATACACTTGAACGAAAATGGCAGGACCTAGGAGCGAACCATTGTATTCCCATTTTACAAAATTATATATGATGGAAGGAAGCAGCTAGAGAAATGATACGAACAAAATCTGAAATCCCCTGCTCCAATGACCGGCTTTAGGGAAAAAATGGAGACCCCTTGACTCCAATGACCAGCCTAGGGAAAAAATGGATACCCCCTGACTCCAATGACCAGCCTAGGGAAAAAAATGGATACCCCCTGACTCCAATGACCGGCCTAGGGAAAAAATGGATACCCCCTGACTCCAATGATCGGCCTAGGGAAAAAAATGGATACCCCCTGACTCCAATGACCGGCCTAGGGAAAAAATGGATACCCCCTGACTCCAATGACCGGCCTAGGGGAAAAAATGGATACCCCCCTGACTCCAATGACCGGCCTGGGGAGAAAGCAAAACGGGCGATCGTTGGAGTCATTTCAACTACGTATTACCAACGTAGTTAATGGTTACCAACATTACCATTACTACGTTTGTATTACCAACACTCCCTCCTGCCCTCAGCTTCTACGTTGACACTCGCTTCCTGTCTCCAGGACCGCCGTGAGCGCTACTGTCTTCGCTTTCTTGCTCGACCCTTACAACACCCTCACTCTCGCCTGTGTCGTGCTTTGACTTTTACCCCTCCTGTAGTTCCTGTTCCTCTTCACCACCTCCCTCTTTCTGTCCGGTTGTCTCGTCTGCAAAATTTTCTTTCGGTTTGTATTACCAATATTTTTCCTCATGTTGTTCCGTACTTGTCAATGTGCAGGGTCCCCCTTCCTAATGAACAAATCCACAAGGGCCATGATGAGGATTCGAACCTGCGTCCAAGAGCATCCCAAACGCTGCCTTAATCGACTGAGCTATAACATGGTCAAAAGAGTTGAAACCGAAGTTCTACTGAACTCTCCCTTCTTAAATTTTGTAAATCCCTGACCCACATAAGGGGCCTAACAGCTGAGTGGACAGCGTTTTGGATTCGTGGTCGTGACGTTCCGGGTTCAATTCCCAGTGAAGGTGAAAACAAATGGGCAGAGTTTCTTTCACTCTGATTCGCCTGTTCAACTAGCAGTAAATAGGTACTTGGGAGTTAGACAGCTGCTACAGGCTGCTTCCTGCGGATGTGTAACAAAAAGGAGGCCTGGTCGAGAATCGGGTCGCGGGGACGCTAAGCCCCGAAATCATCTCAAGATAACCACATTGTAACAAACTAGGTTGTTGTAGATATTCGTTATGGGAGTATGAGGTATTACTGCGAAGGGACAATAGCTAGAATCAAGATGTATCAAAAATAGTGGGATAGATAGGCCCGGCCCCCAAGGAACATAGGTTCCTATTAATGTTTCAAGGTTTTAGATTACAGGTCTGCTGTCTAGAAGACAATCACCTACACCACTTCAACAGGATTAATGGATACACCTCATAAACTAACTTATTTATTAAACCCTCTATTAACCCCCTATATACATTACTATAATAAAAACACTTTACCACACTATCTTACGTTAAGTACCTTGGTCCACATAGACAGGATACAAGGCTTACACTTGGAAAAAACTAGAGTAAAGTCTATTTGAAGAGAGGCACTCGAGAGGCTTGAAGCAGCCTGGGGTAGCTAAGCCCCACATGGTACCCTAGTCACAACGGAATACACTTAGGGATGCCCAAAACACTGGTTTATACTGCACAATACTTATAAATAAAACACACACCTAGCCAGTAACACGGTACATTACATTAATACTAAATAACTTAATTGTGGAATAAACCCAGAATGGGGTAAGGGAAGAGAGAAGGAAGAGGAGGAGACAGAGCCACACAGGAGAGGTGTTGACCCCAGTACAGTAGTCCAGAGAAGACCGAAGGAGCTCCGTGTCTGATCTCTTTCAAGTTGTTGCCGGGAAGATACTTAGCTGATCGTGCAGCTTATAAACATTACACGTCTTCACCGACATTCAATACTGGTTACTTTAACAGTTCTAAGAATAGTTGATAACTAGTTCAATATTCCATTTAATAATCAACAAGCTCAGAGTTTGAATAATCTGTGAGTAAGGTGCAGTCACAGTGAGAGGTTGTGTTAGCTGGAGCTCCGATTGTAGTAACATTATTATTGCAATAATGGAAGGATTAGTGAAGGATTTGGTGAGTCTGGTTGGAGCTCTGAGAGCAGAGAGCCACACACAGAAACTATTTGGATAGAATTAAACGAAAAAGCAAATAATATTATAATAGGAGTTATATATAGGCCACCAAATTTAGACAGAATGGAAGCAAAACATCTATGGGATGAAATATCTAGAGCATCTAGATCTAACAGTATTTATGTCATGGGTGACTTTAACTTTAGTGGAATAAACTGGTTGAACAAAACAGGGAATAGTGAAGCAAAAGATTTTCTAAAATTAATTGACGATTGCTTTCTTACTCAACACATTAAGGAACCAACGCGGGAAAATAACATTTTAGATTTAGTGTTAACTAACAGGGGAAACACAAATTAATGACATCGAAATAGGGAGTGAGCTAGGGAACAGTGATCACAAAGAAATCAGATTTAGCATAGAATGGAATAGACCTGTAGGAGAAAATTCTGTTAAAGTGCCAGATTTTCGAAAAGCTGATTTTAATAGCCTAAAATTTTTTGGGGTCAAATAGATTGGAAAGTCTTGGGTATGGGGTGTGGGCCGGTCTTGGAGCGAGACATAAACCCAGCGACAGGTGACGTAAAAGGGGGATTTCGATGTGGATTTAATATATAACTTATTTAAGAATATTCTAAACAAAGCACAGAAACGTAGTATACCATACAAATTGAATAGATCGAATACTAATGACTCAAAGTGGATAACAAAGAATTTAAAGAACCTTATAGGTAAAAAGAGAGCTTGGTACAAAAGGATTAAGAATGGGGAAGTCAGGTTAGAACAGGAATTCATACAACTGGTTAGAAATGTTAAAAAAGAGATTAGGAAAGCAAAAAGAAACTATGAAGTTCGCATAGCAGAGCAAGCAAAGTCAAATCCTAAAGGGTTTTTTTCAGTTATATCGAACTAAGACTAGGGGAAAGGATAGGTCCATTAAAATCTGAGAAAGGTCAAATAACGGATAATGACAAGGAGATGAGTAGTATTTTTAACAAATATTTTATATCTGTATTTACTAAAGAAGAACTTAACAATATGCCTTCAGCCGAACAAGTCTATGTGGGTGGGGATGAGGACAGGTTGATTGGTTTAGTAGTTATCAGGGAAGATGTAATTAAACAATTAGTAAAACTAAAACCAAACAAATCCCCAGGGCCAGATGAAGTGTTTGCCAGGGTGCTTAAAGAATGCAAAGAGGAGCTTTCCGAGCCACTGTCTACCATATTTAATAAATCAATAGAGTTAGGCAGAGTGCCAGAGTCATGGAAGGTAGCTAATGTGGTACCAATTTTTAAGAAAGGAGATAGATCACTTGCGTCAAACTATCGGCCAATTAGCTTAACGTCTATTGTGGGAAAGTTACTTGAATCAATAATTGCAAATACAATTCGTCTACATCTTGAAAAACATAAATTAATAAATGAGTCACAACATGGTTTTACAAATGGCCGTTCATGTTTAACAAATTTGCTAACTTTTTATTCCAGCATAGTTGAGGCAGTTGATAGTGGTAAGGATTGTGATGTTGTGTACCTTGACTTTAGCAAAGCTTTTGATACAGTGCCACATGAAAGACTAATTTAAAAAATAGAAGCTCATGGTATTGGGGGTGCTATATTAAGTTGGAATAGGGCATGGCTATTCCAAAGGAAACAGAGTTAGTATAAATGGGGTTAAGTCAGAGTGGGAAAATGTTGTTAGTGGAGTGCCTCAGGGCTTTGTCCTGGGACCTCTGTTGTTTATAATATATATAAATGATTTAGATTCAGGTTTGAATAGCAACATCTGCAAATTTGCAGATGATACAAAAATCGGTAGGGAAATCAACACGAAAGAAGACTCGCTATCACTTCAAGTTGATCTAAATAGGGTTTTAGAATGGTCAAAAGACTGGCAGATGCAGTTTAATGCTAATAAATGTAAAGTTTTGAGGCTAGGTAATGATGATAGAGTTACAAGATACGAGCTAGATGGTGTTGAGATTGCGAAGTCGGATTGCGAAAGGGATCTGGGAGTTATGATTAGTAAGAATTTAAAACAAACGGATCAATGCATGAATGTTCGTAATAAGGCGAATAGGACACTGGGATTTATTAATCGAAGTGTTAGTAACAAGACACCTGGTGTGGTTCTTCAGCTATATCTTGCTCTGGTTAGGCCCCATTTAGATTATGCAGTTCAGTTTTGGTCGCCGTACTATAGAATGTATATAAATTCACTTGAACGTGTCCAGCGTAGGATGACTAAATTAATTCCCCAAATTAGAAATCTTTCATATGAAGAAAAATTAATAAAGCTTAAGTTGCATTCACTGGAAAGGCGAAGAGTTAGGGGTGACATGATAGAGGTTTACAAGTGGATGAATGGACATAACAAGGGGGATATTAATAGGGTATTAAAAGTATCAACACAAGGCAGAACACGAAACAATGGGTATAAATTGGATAAGTTTAGATTTAGGAAAGACTTGGGAAAATACTGGTTCGGTAACAGGGTTGTTGATTTGTGGAACTAATTACCGCGTAACGTGGTGGAGGTGGGGTCCCTCGATTGTTTCAAGCGCGGGTTGGACATGTATATGAGTGGGATTGGATGGTTATAGATAGGAGCTGCCTCGTATGGGCCAATAGGCCTTCTGCAGTTACTTTGTTCTTATGTTCTTATGTTATGTAACAAGGTTCCTCTTACGTCTGGCAAGGAAAATAGGAACAAAGGCGCATCAGCAGTGAGGAGGAGCATAAGAACAAAGGTAACTGCAGAAGGCCTATTGGCCCATACGAGGCAGCTCCTATTCTATAACCACCCAATCCCACTCATATACTTGTCCAACCCGCGCTTGAAACAATCGAGGGACACCACCTCCACCACGTTACGCGGCAATTGGTTCCACAAATCAACAACCCTGTTACTGAACCAGTATTTACCCAAGTCTTTCCTAAATCTAAACTTATCCAATTTATACCCATTGTTTCGTGTTCTGTCTTGTGTTGATACTTTTAATACCCTATTAATATCCCCTTTGTTATGTCCCTTCACCCACTTGTAAACCTCTATCATGTCACCCCTAACTCTTCGCCTTTCGAGTGAATGCAACTTAAGCTTTGTTAATCTTTCTTCATATGAAAGATTTCTAATTTGGGGAATTAACTTAGTCATCCTACGCTGGACACGTTCAAGTGAAATGGGAACAAACCCATTATTTGTATTAGTGCAGGGGGTAATGATGTTGGGCGAGTTAGGAGTGAGGAACTAATAAAGAGATTTAGGACAGCCATTGAATTAGTTAGGAGCAAGGGAGGAATCCCGATCATATGTGGCATTCTTCCAAGAAAGGGAGTGGGAAATGAATGGATGTCGAGGGCACTTGGTGTCAATAGCAGGCTTGAAAGATATTGCAAATCAAATGCAATATCTTTCATAGACAACTGGGAACGCTTCTATGGAAGAAATGAAATGTATGCTCGTGATGGGGTGCATCTATCGAGGGCTGGGGTTGTTGCTGTTGCGAACTCGTTGGAACCAGTGGTTAGAGGTGTTTGTTTGGGTTTAAACTGTTAGTAGATAGTGGTATGGGAATTGATTTGGAGGAAGGAGGTAATAAAAGTATGTGTTCGTGGGAGAAAAGAATTGGCAAAATGACCAGGGAAAGAAAAGGGCCTCAAAATAACAATTCACTTAGGATATATTACACTAACAGTAGAAGTCTAAGAAATAAAATTAATGAATTAAATGCTCTTGTCTGCACAGAAAAAATAGATATTATTGCACTTACCGAAACGTGGATGAACGTAGAAAATAGAGAACTATTAGCTGAATATCAGATAAATGGATTTAAACTATTTCACACAGATAGATATATTAGACGAGGAGGGGGAGTAGCCATATATGTTAGGGACAATTTGAAATGTAGTCTCAAAGAGGGAATCAAAACTGAGCCACACACAGAAACTATTTGGATAGAATTAAACGAAAAAGCAAATAATATTATAATAGGAGTTATATATAGGCCACCAAATTTAGACAGAATGGAAGCAAAACATCTATGGGATGAAATATCTAGAGCATCTAGATCTAACAGTATTTATGTCAAAGGTGACTTTAACTTTAGTGGAATAAACTGGTTGAACAAAACAGGGAATAGTGAAGCAGAAGATTTTCTAGAATTAATTGACGATTGCTTTCTTACGCAACACATTTAGGAACCAACGCGGGAAAATAACATTTTAGATTTAGTGTTAACTAACAGGGGAAACACAAATTAATGACATCGAAATAGGGAGTGAGCTAGGGAACAGTGATCACAAAGAAATCAGATTTAGCATAGAATGGAATAGACCTGTAGGAGAAAATTCTGTTAAAGTGCCAGATTTTCGAAAAGCTGATTTTAATAGCCTAAAATTTTTTGGGGTCAAATAGATTGGAAAGTCTTGGGTATGGGGTGTGGGCCGGTCTTGGAGCGAGACATAAACCCAGCGACAGGTGACGTAAAAGGGGATTTCGATGTGGATTTAATATATAACTTATTTAAGAATATTCTAAACAAAGCACAGAAACGTAGTATACCATACAAATTGAATAGATCGAATACTAATGACTCAAAGTGGATAACAAAGAATTTAAAGAACCTTATAGGTAAAAAGAGAGCTTGGTACAAAAGGATTAAGAATGGGGAAGTCAGGTTAGAACAGGAATTCATACAACTGGTTAGAAATGTTAAAAAAGAGATTAGGAAAGCAAAAAGAAACTATGAAGTTCGCATAGCAGAGCAAGCAAAGTCAAATCCTAAAGGGTTTTTTCAGTTATATCGAACTAAGACTAGGGGAAAGGATAGGTCCATTAAAATCTGAGAAAGGTCAAATAAGAACATAAGAACATAAGAACATAAGAACAAAGGTAACTGCAGAAGGCCTATTGGCCCATACGAGGCAGCTCCTATTCTATAACCACCCAATCCCACTCATATACTTGTCCAACCCGTGCTTGAAACAATCGAGGGACCCCACCTCCACAATGTTACGCGGCAATTGGTTCCACAAATCAACAACCCTGTTACTGAACCAGTATTTACCCAAGTCTTTCCTAAATCTAAACTTATCCAATTTATATCCATTGTTTCGTGTTCTGTCCTGTGTTGATACTTTTAATACCCTATTAATATCCCCCCGGTTATGTCCATTCATCCACTTGTAAACCTCTATCATGTCACCCCTAACTCTTCGCCTTTCCAGTGAATGCAACTTAAGCTTTGTTAATCTTTCTTCATATGAAAGATTTCTAATTTGGGGAATTAACTTAGTCATCCTACGCTGGACACGTTCAAGTGAATTTATATCCATTCTATAATATGGCGACCAAAACTGAACTGCATAATCTAAATGGGGCCTAACTAGAGCAAGATATAGCTTGAGAACCACACCAGGTATCTTGTTACTAACGCTGCGATTAATAAATCCAAGTGTCCGATTTGCCTTATTACGAACATTTATGCATTGATCCTTTTGTTTTAAATTCTTACTAATCATAACTCCCAGATCCCTTTCGCAATCCGACTTCGCAATCACAACACCATCTAGCTCGTATCTTGTAACTCTATCATCATTACCTAACCTCAGAACTTTACATTTATCAGCATTAAACTGCATCTGCCAATCCTTTGACCATTTCAAAACCCTATCTAGATCAACTTGAAGTGATAGTGAGTCCTCCTCCGAATTAATTTCCCTACCGATTTTCGTATCATCGGCAAATTTGCAAATGTTGCTACTCAAACCTGAATCTAAATCATTTATATATATTATAAACAACAGAGGTCCCAGGACAGAGCCTTGAGGCACTCCACTTACAACATTTTCCCACTCTGACTTGATTCCATTTATACTAACTCTCTGTTTCCTTTGGTATAGCCATGCCCTAATCCAGCTTAATATAGCACCCCCAATACCATGAGACTCTATTTTTTTAATCAGTCTTTCATGTGGCACTGTATCAAAAGCTTTGCTAAAGTCAAGGTATACAACATCGCAATCCTTACCACTATCAACTGCCTCAACAATGCTAGAATAAAAAGATAACAAATTTGTTAAACATGAACGGCCATTTATAAAACCATGTTGCGACTCAATTATTAATTTATGTTTTTCAAGATGAAGACGAATTTTATTTGCTATTATAGATTCGAGTAACTTTCCCACAATAGACGTTAGGCTAATTGGTCGATAGTTAGACGCAAGTGATCTATCTCCTTTCTTAAAAACTGGTATCACATTAGCAACTTTCCAAAACTCTGGCACTCTGCCTGACTCTATTGATTTATTAAATATGGTTGACAGTGGGTCACAAAGCTCCTCTTTGCATTCTTTAAGCACCCTAGCAAACACTTCATCCGGCCCTGGGGATTTGTTTGGTTTGAGTTTTACTATTTGTTTAAGAACATCCTCCCTGGTAACTGTTAAACTCGTCAACCTGTCCTCGTCCCCACCCACATAGACTTGTTCGGCTGAAGGCATATTGTTAAGTTCCTCTTTAGTAAATACAGATACAAAATATTTATTAAAAATACTACTCATCTCTTCATCACTATCTGTTATTTGACCTGTCTCAGTTTTTAATGGACCTATCCTTTCCCTAGTCTTAGTACGATATAACTGAAAAAACCCTTTAGGATTTGTCTTTGCTTGCCCTGCTATGCGAACTTCATAGTTTCTTTTTGCTTTCCTTATCTCTTTTTTAACATTTCTAACCAGTTGTACGAATTCCTGTTCTAAAGTGACCTCCCCATTTTTAATCCTTTTGTACCAAGCTCTCTTTTTACCTATAAGGTTCTTCAAATTCTTTGTTATCCACTTTGGGTCATTAGTATACGATCTATTCAATTTGTATGGTATACTACGTTCCTGTGCTTTGTTTAGAATATTCTTAAATAAGTTATATATTGAATCCACATCGAAATCCCCATTTAAGTCACCTATCGCTGGGTTCATGTCTCGCTCCAAGACCGGCCCACACCCCATACCCAAGCCATTCCAATCAATTTGACCCAAAAAATTTCTTAGGCTATTAAAATCAGCTTTTCGAAAATCTGGCACTTTAACAGAATTTTCTCCTACTGGTCTATTCCATTCTATGCTAAATCTGATTTCTTTGTGATCACTGCTCCCTAGCTCACTCCCTATTTCGATGTCATTAATTTGCGTTTCCCTGTTAGTTAACACTAAATCTAAAATATTATTTTCCCGTGTTGGTTCCTTAATGTGTTGCGTAAGAAAGCAATCGTCAATTAATTCTAGAAAATCTTCTGCTTCACTATTCCCTGTTTTGTTCAACCAGTTTATTCCGCTAAAATTAAAGTCACCCATGACATAAATACTGTTAGATCTAGATGCTCTAGATATTTCATCCCATAGATGCTTTGCTTCCATTCTGTCTAAATTTGGTGGCCTATATATTACTCCTATTATAATATTATTAGCTTTTTCGTTTAATTCAATCCAAATAGTTTCTGTGTGTGGCTCTGTTTTGATTCCCTCTTTGAGACTACATTTCAAATTGTCCCTAACATATATGGCTACTCCACCTCCTCGTCTAATATATCTATCTGTGTGAAATAGTTTAAATCCATATATTTGATATTCAGCTAATAGTTCTCTATTTTCTACATTCATCCACGTTTCGGTAAGTGCAATAATATCTATTTTTTCTGTGCAGACAAGAGCATTTAATTCGTTAATTTTATTTCTTAGACTTCTACTGTTAGTGTAATATACCCTAAGTGAATTGTTATTTTGCGGACCTTCTCTTTCCCTGATCGTTTTGCCAATTCCTTTCTCCCACAAACACATACTTTTATAACGGATAATGACAAGGAGATGAGTAGTATTTTTAACAAATATTTTATATCTGTATTTACTAAAGAAGAACTTAACAATATGCCTTCAGCCGAACAAGTCTATGTGGGTGGGGATGAGGACAGGTTGATTGGTTTAGTAGTTATCAGGGAAGATGTAATTAAACAATTAGTAAAACTAAAACCAAACAAATCCCCAGGGCCAGATGAAGTGTTTGCCAGGGTGCTTAAAGAATGCAAAGAGGAGCTTTCCGAGCCACTGTCTACCATATTTAATAAATCAATAGAGTTAGGCAGAGTGCCAGAGTCATGGAAGGTAGCTAATGTGGTACCAATTTTTAAGAAAGGAGATAGATCACTTGCGTCAAACTATCGGCCAATTAGCTTAACGTCTATTGTGGGAAAGTTACTTGAATCAATAATTGCAAATACAATTCGTCTACATCTTGAAAAACATAAATTAATAAATGAGTCACAACATGGTTTTACAAATGGCCGTTCATGTTTAACAAATTTGCTAACTTTTTATTCCAGCATAGTTGAGGCAGTTGATAGTGGTAAGGATTGTGATGTTGTGTACCTTGACTTTAGCAAAGCTTTTGATACAGTGCCACATGAAAGACTAATTTAAAAAATAGAAGCTCATGGTATTGGGGGTGCTATATTAAGTTGGAATAGGGCATGGCTATTCCAAAGGAAACAGAGTTAGTATAAATGGGGTTAAGTCAGAGTGGGAAAATGTTGTTAGTGGAGTGCCTCAGGGCTTTGTCCTGGGACCTCTGTTGTTTATAATATATATAAATGATTTAGATTCAGGTTTGAGTAGCAACATCTGCAAATTTGCAGATGATACAAAAATCGGTAGGGAAATCAACACGAAAGAAGACTCGCTATCACTTCAAGTTGATCTAAATAGGGTTTTAGAATGGTCAAAAGACTGGCAGATGCAGTTTAATGCTAATAAATGTAAAGTTTTGAGGCTAGGTAATGATGATAGAGTTACAAGATACGAGCTAGATGGTGTTGAGATTGCGAAGTCGGATTGCGAAAGGGATCTGGGAGTTATGATTAGTAAGAATTTAAAACAAACGGATCAATGCATGAATGTTCGTAATAAGGCGAATAGGACACTGGGATTTATTAATCGAAGTGTTAGTAACAAGACACCTGGTGTGGTTCTTCAGCTATATCTTGCTCTGGTTAGGCCCCATTTAGATTATGCAGTTCAGTTTTGGTCGCCGTACTATAGAATGTATATAAATTCACTTGAACGTGTCCAGCGTAGGATGACTAAATTAATTCCCCAAATTAGAAATCTTTCATATGAAGAAAAATTAATAAAGCTTAAGTTGCATTCACTGGAAAGGCGAAGAGTTAGGGGTGACATGATAGAGGTTTACAAGTGGATGAATGGACATAACAAGGGGGATATTAATAGGGTATTAAAAGTATCAACACAAGGCAGAACACGAAACAATGGGTATAAATTGGATAAGTTTAGATTTAGGAAAGACTTGGGAAAATACTGGTTCGGTAACAGGGTTGTTGATTTGTGGAACTAATTACCGCGTAACGTGGTGGAGGTGGGGTCCCTCGATTGTTTCAAGCGCGGGTTGGACATGTATATGAGTGGGATTGGATGGTTATAGATAGGAGCTGCCTCGTATGGGCCAATAGGCCTTCTGCAGTTACTTTGTTCTTATGTTCTTATGTTATGTAACAAGGTTCCTCTTACGTCTGGCAAGGAAAATAGGAACAAAGGCGCATCAGCAGTGAGGAGGAGCATAAGAACAAAGGTAACTGCAGAAGGCCTATTGGCCCATACGAGGCAGCTCCTATTCTATAACCACCCAATCCCACTCATATACTTGTCCAACCCGCGCTTGAAACAATCGAGGGACACCACCTCCACCACGTTACGCGGCAATTGGTTCCACAAATCAACAACCCTGTTACTGAACCAGTATTTACCCAAGTCTTTCCTAAATCTAAACTTATCCAATTTATACCCATTGTTTCGTGTTCTGTCTTGTGTTGATACTTTTAATACCCTATTAATATCCCCTTTGTTATGTCCATTCACCCACTTGTAAACCTCTATCATGTCACCCCTAACTCTTCGCCTTTCGAGTGAATGCAACTTAAGCTTTGTTAATCTTTCTTCATATGAAAGATTTCTAATTTGGGGAATTAACTTAGTCATCCTACGCTGGACACGTTCAAGTGAAATGGGAACAAACCCATTATTTGTATTAGTGCAGGGGGTAATGATGTTGGGCGAGTTAGGAGTGAGGAACTAATAAAGAGATTTAGGACAGCCATTGAATTAGTTAGGAGCAAGGGAGGAATCCCGATCATATGTGGCATTCTTCCAAGAAAGGGAGTGGGAAATGAATGGATGTCGAGGGCACTTGGTGTCAATAGCAGGCTTGAAAGATATTGCAAATCAAATGCAATATCTTTCATAGACAACTGGGAACGCTTCTATGGAAGAAATGAAATGTATGCTCGTGATGGGGTGCATCTATCGAGGGCTGGGGTTGTTGCTGTTGCGAACTCGTTGGAACCAGTGGTTAGAGGTGTTTGTTTGGGTTTAAACTGTTAGTAGATAGTGGTATGGGAATTGATTTGGAGGAAGGAGGTAATAAAAGTATGTGTTCGTGGGAGAAAAGAATTGGCAAAATGACCAGGGAAAGAAAAGGGCCTCAAAATAACAATTCACTTAGGATATATTACACTAACAGTAGAAGTCTAAGAAATAAAATTAATGAATTAAATGCTCTTGTCTGCACAGAAAAAATAGATATTATTGCACTTACCGAAACGTGGATGAACGTAGAAAATAGAGAACTATTAGCTGAATATCAGATAAATGGATTTAAACTATTTCACACAGATAGATATATTAGACGAGGAGGGGGAGTAGCCATATATGTTAGGGACAATTTGAAATGTAGTCTCAAAGAGGGAATCAAAACTGAGCCACACACAGAAACTATTTGGATAGAATTAAACGAAAAAGCAAATAATATTATAATAGGAGTTATATATAGGCCACCAAATTTAGACAGAATGGAAGCAAAGCATCTATGGAATGAAATATCTAGAGTATCTAGATCTAACAGTATTTATGTCATGGGTGACTTTAATTTTAGTGGAATAAACTGGGTGAACAAAACAGGGAATAGTGAAGCAGAAGATTTTCTAGAATTAATTGACGATTGCTTTCTTACTCAACACATTAAGGAACCAACGCGGGAAAATAATATTTTAGATTTAGTGTTAACTAACAGGGTGTAACGGGGGGTGGGGGAAATTGCTCTAACTTGTCCATTATTCCACCCCCCAGTTAACTAACGAGGCCGGGGGAAACAGCTCTCTCTAGTCCGTTATCCCGTCCCCAGTTAGCTAACTATTCTAGAGCACTCCCAGAGTTCCTAAGACAACCTCTCTCGTTCAACACCTTGTAACCTAGGTATTTGACTACCTAGGGGCTACGACTACAAGGCGCCGTAACTTGATCAGTTACCCGAAACTCTAGAGAGAACTCTAGAATACAGAATCATAAAAACAAACGTATAAGAGAAAACGAAAGGAAAGAAATGAATAGTGAAGTAATTAGTGAGGGTTTGGGGTAAGAGGTAGGGAGGTGGGAGGAGCGAGGAGGGTCATTAGCTGAAAGTGAGAGTTTAGAGAGGGGTAGAAAGTAGACGTAGAAGAGTAGATAGAAGAAGACGAAATGCTGCCACCATCCATTCATGATCATTACATACAAGACAAGGAATGGAACTTGTCTGTATCACAAAATTCTCAAAAGATGTTATCAAGAGATCATTATTAGTATGGTCCCATCTTTATCATGTACTCATTCTAAACCATGAAACCAGTAACTACAGAGGCTTTCTCATCTCAACTCAAAATCTCTAGGGAACAAAGTTAAACACAATTTAAATAATAAATTCATAATTATATTTCACATGAAGTATCATAATTTAGCAATTCAATTAAAATGTTCCAGTTTAATATGCAAAGTGAGTCATCATCCAAGAATTCGAGAACCCTACAACTTGACTGCCCCTGATCATCACACAACATATGTAAACACGACCAAGTCACCTAAATGTTCACTCACCGAGGACTGAGTCTAAGTTGAATAGAGAGGGGGGGGGGTCTGCAATTTTCAGGCAGCGTCACCCCCCGTCTGGTGACGGCCTATCTCGACGGCTGGCCTCTGCTCTGCTCCGCTGGCCGGTCTCCTATTGCTTAATGCTCGATAGCTCTCCGAGTTTATATTGGGGAACCTAGTAGCTAACTCCGCCCACAAGTAGATAGCCTCCGGCACTACCAAGCCACTCCTTAAACGTCGGCATGTTTGAAGGCTACCCGGCTCCAATTATACGCTTAGCGGAAGCAAGGTGAAATTATCATGATCTGACCTCAGGTCACTTGGGGTCATTAACGGTTAGAGGTGTGAGATCTCAGGCAGACAACTGGCGCCTCTCAGATCCTTGTCTGTGACTCGTGTACTCTATATATATTTTAAATAAACTAACCCAAACACTTTTACAGTGTTACAAGGGAAACACAAATTAATGACATCGAAATAGGGAGTGAGCTAGGGAACAGTGATCACAAAGTAATCAGATTTAGCATAGAATGGAATAGACCTGTAGGAGAAAATTCTGTTAAAGTGCCAGATTTTCGAAAAGCTGATTTTAATAGCCTAAGAAATTTTTTGGGTCAAATAGATTGGAAACTCTTGGGTATGGGGTGTGGGCCGGTCTTGGAGCGAGACATAAACCCAGCGATAGGTGACGTAAAAGGGGATTTCGATGTGGATTTAATATATAACTTATTTAAGAATATTCTAAACAAAGCACAGGAACGTAGTATACCATACAAATTGAATAGATCGAATACTAATGACCCAAAGTGGATAACAAATAATTTAAAGAACCTTATAGGTAAAAAGAGAGCTTGGCTCAAAAGGATTAAGAATGGGGAAGTCAGGTTAGAACAGGAATTCATACAACTGGTTAGAAATGTTAAAAAAGAGATTAGGAAAGCAAAAAGAAACTATGAAGTTCGCATAGCAGAGCAAGCAAAGTCAAATCCTAAAGGGTTTTTTCAGTTATATCGAACTAAGACTAGGGAAAGGATAGGTCCATTAAAATCTGAGACAGGTCAAATAACGGATAATGACAAGGAGATGAGTAGTATTTTTAACAAATATTTTATATCTGTATTTACTAAAGAAGAACTTAACAATATGCCTTCAGCCGAACAAGTCTATGTGGGTGGGGATGAGGACAGGTTGATTGGTTTAGTAGTTATCAGGGAAGATGTAATTAAACAATTAGTAAAACTAAAACCAAACAAATCCCCAGGGCCAGATGAAGTGTTTGCCAGGGTGCTTAAAGAATGCAAAGAGGAGCTTTCCGAACCACTGTCTACCATATTTAATAAATCAATAGAGTTAGGCAGAGTGCCAGAGTCATGGAAGGTAGCTAATGTGGTACCAATTTTTAAGAAAGGAGATAGATCACTTGCGTCAAACTATCGGCCAATTAGCCTAACGTCTATTGTGGGAAAGTTACTTGAATCAATAATTGCAAATACAATTCGTCTCCATCTTGAAAAACATAAATTAATAAATGAGTCGCAACATGGTTTTACAAATTTTTACAAATTACAGTTCTCTCCACCAAACTTGTGTATCCTCCATGGCTATCTAGTGACCTTAATTCTACCTCTAATTGTTTCAATTCTTTTGTTTACTTGCATTTATTGTTGTGTTTTGCCATAATTATTCTCTAATTTAGCAGACTCAATACTTTGTAAGCTCTTATTGTATTGTTATATTATTATATTGTTGTGTTTTGCTATAATTACTTTCTATTTTACAGCAGATTTAGTTTTCATCTGTTCCTGTAATTGCTTATCTTATTGTATCGTGACATTATCTTATCTATATGCTTACTGATATTGATCCTGATCGAAATCTTCTGTCCCATATCCACGCTCATCAGCACATTGATCATCACTATTGCAGGTATTACACAGCAAATCTTGCAAAAAACAAACTCCTAAATAGCACATGCTTATCAGTTTACAATCAAAATGTTAGGTCACTTGGCAAACATTTTGATGATATAAATGCACTACTTACAGCACTAGGTACTAAATTATCTTTCATCATTTTAACAGAAACTTGGCTAAGTAAAGACTATACCCAACTCTACAATTTAGCTGGTTATAAAGCCATTCATAACTGCAGGCCTAACAAAAAAGGTGGCGGTACAGCAATATATTACAAAGATACCTTCATCTGCAATAGTGTCATCAGTGATAGAGACGACTATTGTGAATATACCTTTGCCAAGTTCTCCAGTAAATCCCTTAAATCCTCTCTGACTATCGGTGCCATCTATAGATTTCCTAATACCAACATAGCTTTATTCTCTGACAACGTAAGGAATCTTATCATAAATAACAATCTCAACAAAAATCACATCATTCTGGGAGGTGACTTCAATATTGACCTGGGTCTTCAAAACAACCCTCAAGTTGACTATTTCCGTAACAGCATGCACTCCTGTATGCTAATCCCCACAATCACCAAGCCCACCTGAGTCACACAAACATCTGCCACTACTCTGGATCACTTATGGACTAATATAACAGCTCCCCTTACATCTGGGGTAATTTATGACAGAACAACTGACCACTATCCTACTTTCCTCATAGCAAACATGGACACAGCACCACCAGAAACCAAAAAACTTTCATTCAGGCTACATAGTGAATCAGCTTTAGGCAATCTCTCTAATGCACTTCACAATATTAACTGGGAATCTGAATTTAATAATTCACAGGATATAAACTCATCAACTAACCTCTTTCTCTCCAAAACTCTAAGCCTCTACAACACTCACTGTCCCCTCTTTACCAAACAAGTAACTGATAAAAGAAAAAATAACCCGTGGCTCACAAGTGGCATAATTAAATCAATCAACAAAAAACATGAATACGAAAAGAAATTTAGGAGTGGCCTAATTTCAATGGAAGTAGTTAAAAGGTACTCATCAGTGCTTACCAGTATCATAAGAAAAGCAAAACTTTCATATTATGAGACTAGATTCAAAGAAGCAAATGGCAACACGAAAAGCACATGGAATACCATCTCTAACATCCTGGGAACTAAACAACACTCCCACAACCAGATAACACTCTCTAAGGATGGCCTTACACCGTCATCTGACTTAGAAATGGCGAATGAATTTAATAGCTTCTTTTCATCGATTGGTGCTAACCTTGCAAGTAAAATCCCACAGACTCAGACACATATCAACACATATCTCTCAGGCAGCTATCCAAACTCTCTTCTCCTCTCACCAGTCAGCCCGACAGATGTTGTGTCCATCATACACTCACTAAAAACCAAAGCTGAGAACATCAGTGAAATACCATCCATTATATACAAGAGAGCCTCCCAAGCCCTTGCACCACCTATAGCTCTGCTGTTCAACAAATCCCTTGAGTGTCATACCTTCCCTGATATCCTTAAAAACGCAAGAGTAACGCCAGTTCATAAAGGAGGTAATCCGTCAGACATAAACAACTACAGACTAATATCGAACCTACCCATACTATCAAAAATATTTGAAAAAATTATCTACAAACAGCTCTACTCCTATCTCGTAAAATTCGACATTCTTAGCCCCTGTCAGTTTGGCTTCCGCTCTCAAAAGAGTACCAACGATGCAATTATTAGTCTCCTTGATATAATTTACTCTGCCCTTGACAAAAATGAGTTTCCAATTGGACTCTTCATTGACCTGAGAAAGGCTTTTGATACTGTTAATCACGATTACCTCTTATGTAAACTCCATCATTATGGAATCCGAGGCCATGCACTGGACTATATCCAATCCTATCTTAGTGATAGTGATAGTGATAGTGATCTTAGTGAGACCTCTTAGACCTCTATCTTAGTGATAGACACCAATGTGTAGCCATCAATAATATAATCTCTCCCATTCTACCAATAACCGTTGGAGTGCCTCAGGGCAGCATCTTGGGACCCCTACTATTTCTTATATACATTAATGATCTGCCTAATGTCTCTAACATTCTGAAATCTATTTTGTTTGCTGATGATACTACCCTCATTTACTCCAACCCCAACCCACATACACTAAATGGTGTTGTTAATAATGAACTAAAAAAAGTCCACTTATGGATGTCAACCAACAAACTAACACTTAACATAGAAAAGACCTACTACATCCTATTTGGAAGCAAATCTACAAATGCAATTCAGCTTCAGATTGACAATGTAAACATTAGCAATAAAAATGATGGAAAGTTTCTTGGCATATTCCTAGACAAGAGACTCAACTTCAGTACCCACATACAACACATAACTAAGAAAGTCTCTAAAACAGTTGGTATACTCTCCAAAATCAGATATTATGTTCCTAACTCTGCTCTCATCTCTCTATATCATGCACTAATCTATCCCTATCTCAACTATGGTATCTGTGCATGGGGTTCAACCACTGCAAACCACCTCAAGTCCATCATCACCCAGCAAAAATCTGTTATCAGAATAATATCAAATTCTGCTTTCAGACAACACACAGCCCCCTTGTTTAACTCCCTAAACATGCTAAACATAATCTCACTCCACAAATTCTCTTGTGTCAACTACATTTACAAAACCCTATTCTTAAATGCAAATCCTTGTCTGAAACTCTTCCTGGACAGATGTAATAGGACCCATTATCACCACACCAGAAATAAATATCTCTTCGATATCCCAAGAGTTAAACTTAATTTGTGTAAACACTCTATGCAAATAAAGGGACCCAGTTTATGGAACTCACTCCCTACTGAATTGAAAAGCTGTCCAACTTTTACATCATTCAAAATCAATACTAAAAAGTACCTAATTTCATCTTCATAGTTTTTCTCTTTTTGCCTTAAAATTGCACTGTATCTATTGCTACCCAATCTCCCAACCTTTTTGTTCCCAATTTGAACATCTTTACCATTGAGATCATTGCTGTCTTATATGTGCTGCCAATCTGTTGTATGGTGTTTATAAATCTTGTTTATCTATATCTTTTGCTACCCAGACTCCCAATCTTTATGTACCCAATCTGAACATCTTTACCATTGTGATCATTACTGTCTTATATGTGCTGTCAATCTGCTGTATGGTGTCTATTAATCTTGTTTAAATTACTAATCAAGCTGTCAATGTAATCAATCAGAGCTTCAATATAACAATGTGTTTTAATATACTTACTTATCTCTCTCATCTCATTTTTCTCTTGTAATGTATCTTTCATTTATCAATTCTGATTGAACTTACCTACTTAAAATTATCTGCTAGATTAAGGACCTGCCCGAAACGCTGCGCGTACTAGTGGCTTTACAAGAATGTAATTACTGTCCTATCCAATGTATTCTCACAAACCCAATGTACCTTCTTGTATATATATAAATAAAATAAATAAATAATAAAATAAAATAAATGGCCGTTCATGTTTAACAAATTTGCTAACTTTTTATTCCAGCATAATTGAAGCAGTTGATAGTGGTAAGGATTGTGATGTTGTGTACCTTGACTTTAGCAAAGCTTTTGATACAGTGCCACATGAAACACTAATTAAAAAAATAGAAGCTCATGGTATTGGGGGTGCTATATTAACTTGGATTAGGGCATGGCTATTCCAAAGGAAACAGAGAGTTAGTATAAATGGGGTTAAGTCAGAGTGGGATAATGTTGTTAGTGGAGTACCTCAGGGCTCTGTCCTGGGACCTCTGTTGTTTATAATAAGAACATAAGAACAAAGGCAACTGCAGAAGGCCTATTGGCCCATACGAGGGAGTTCCTATTTATAACCACCCAATCCCACTCATATACTTGTCCAACCCGCGCTTGAAACAATCGAGGGCCCCCACTCCAGCACGTTATGCGGTAATTGGTTCCACAAATCAACAACCCTGTTACTGAACCAGTATTTACCCAAGTCTTTCCTAAATCTAAACTTATCCAATTTATACCCATTGTTTCGTGTTCTGTCTTGTGTTGATACTTTTAATACCCTATTAATATCCCCTTTGTTATGTCCATTCACCCACTTGTAAACCTCTATCATGTCACCCCTAACTCTTCGCCTTTCCAGTGAATGCAACTTAAGCTTTGTTAATCTTTCTTCATATGAAATATTTCTAATTTGGGGAATTAACTTAGTCATCCTACGCTGGACACGTTCAAGTGAATTTATATCCTTTCTATAATATGGCGACCAAAACTGAACTGCATAATCTAAATGGGGCCTAACCAGAGCAAGATATAGCTTGAGAACCACACCAGGTGTCTTGTTACTAACGCTGCGATTAATAAATCCAAGTGTCCGATTTGCCTTATTACGTACATTTATGCATTGATCCGTTTGTTTTAAATTCTTACTAATCATAACTCCCAGATCCCTTTCGCAATTCGACTTCGCAATCTCAACACCATCTAGCTCGTATCTTGTAACCCAATCATCATTACCTAACCTCAGAACTTTACATTTATCAGCATTAAACTGCATCTGCCAATCCTTCGACCATTTCAAAACCCTATCTAGATCAACTTGAAGTGATAGTGATTCCTCCTCCGAATTAATTTCCCTACCGATTTTCGTATCATCGGCAAATTTGCAAATGTTGCTACTCAAACCTGAATCTAAATCATTTATATATATTATAAACAACAGAGGTCCCAGGACAGAGCCTTGAGGCACTCCACTTACCACATTTTCCCACTCTGACTTGACTCCATTTATACTAACTCTCTGTGTCCTTTGGTATAGCCATGCCCTAATCCAGCTTAATATAGCACCCCCAATACCATGAGACTCTACCTTTTTAATTAGTCTTTCATGTGGCACTGTATCAAAAGCTTTGCTAAAGTCAAGGTACACAACATCACAATCCTTACCACTATCAACTGCCTCAACTATGCTAGAATAAAAAGATAGCAAATTTGTTAAACATGAACGGCCATTTGTAAAACAATGTTGCGACTCATTTATTAATTTGTGTTTTTCAAGATGAAGACGAATTTTATTTGCAATTGTTGATTCAAGTAACTTTCCCACAATAGAAGTTAGGCTAATTGGCCGATAGTTTGACGCAAGTGATCTATCTCCTTTCTTAAAAATTGGTACCACATTAGCTACCTTCCATGACTCTGGCACTCTGCCTAACTCTATTGATTTATTAAATATGGTAGAAAGTGGCTCGGAAAGCTCCTCTTTGCATTCTTTAAGCACCCTGGCAAACACTTCATCTGGCCCTGGGGATTTGTTTGGTTTTAGTTTTACTAATTGTTTAATTACATCTTCCCTGATAACTACTAAACCAATCAACCTGTCCTCATCCCCACCCACATAGACTTGTTCGGCTGAAGGCATATTGTTAAGTTCTTCTTTAGTAAATACAGATATAAAATATTTGTTAAAAATACTACTCATCTCCTTGTCATTATCCGTTATTTGACCTGTCTCAGATTTTAATGGACCTATCCTTTCCCCTAGTCTTAGTTCGATATAACTGAAAAAACCCTTTAGGATTTGACTTTGCTTGCTCTGCTATGCGAACTTCATAGTTTCTTTTTGCTTTCCTAATCTCTTTTTTAACATTTCTAACCAGTTGTATGAATTCCTGTTCTAAACTGATTTCCCCATTTTTAATCCTTTTGAGCCAAGCTCTCTTTTTACCTATAAGATTCTTTAAATTCTTTGTTATCCACTTTGGGTCATTAGTATTCGATCTATTCAATTTGTATGGTATACTACGTTTCTGTGCTTTGTTTAGAATATTCTTAAATAAGTTATATATTAAATCCACATCGAAATCCCCTTTTACGTCACCTATCGCTGGGTTTATGTTTCGCTCCAAGACCGGCCCACACCCCATACCCAAGACTTTCCAATATATTTGACCCAAAAAATTTCTTAGGCTATTAAAATCAGCTTTTCGAAAATCTGGCACTTTAACAGAATTTTCTCCTACAGGTCTATTCCATTCTATGCTAAATCTGATTTCTTTGTGATCACTGTTCCCTAGCTCACTCCCTATTTCGATGTCATTAATTTGTGTTTCCCTGTTAGTTAACACTAAATCTAAAATATTATTTTCCCGCGTTGGTTCCTTAATGTGTTGAGTAAGAAAGCAATCGTCAATTAATTTTAGAAAATCTTTTGCTTCACTATTCCCTGTTTTGTTCAACCAGTTTATTCCACTAAAGTTAAAGTCACCCATGACATAAATACTGTTAGATCTAGATGCTCTAGATATTTCATCCCATAGATGCTTTGCTTCCATTCTGTCTAAATTTGGTGGCCTATATATAACTTCTATTATAATATTATTTGCTTTTTCGTTTAATTCTGTCCAAATAGTTTCTGTGTGTGGCTCAGTTTTGATTTCCTTTTTGAGACTACATTTCAAATTGTCCCTAACATATATGGCTACTTCCCCTCCTCGTCTAATATATCTATCTGTGTGAAATAGTTTAAATCCATTTATTTGATATTCAGCTAATAGTTCTCTATTTTCTACATTCATCTACGTTTCGGTAAGTGCAATAATATCTATTTTTTTCTGTGCAGACAAGAGCATTTAATTCGTTAATTTTATTTCTTAAACTTCTACTGTTAGTGTAATATATCCTAAGTGAATTGTTATTTTGAGGCCCTTTTCTTTCCCTGATCATTTTGCAAATTCTTTTCTCCCGCGAACACATACTTTTATTACCTCCTTCTTCCAAATCAATTCCCATATCACTATCTACTAACAGTTTAAACCCAAACAAACACCTCTAACCACTGGTTCCAACGAGTTCGCAACAGCAATAACCCCAGCCCTGGATAGATGCACCCCATCACGAGCATACATTTCATTTCTTCCATAGAAGTGTTCCTAGTTGTCTATGAAAGATATTGCATTTGATTTGCAATATCTTTCCAGTCGGCAATTGACACCAAGTGCCCTCGACTACCATTCATTCCCAACGCTCTTTCTCGGAAGAATGCCACATATGATCGGGATTGCTCCCTTGCTCCTAACTAATTCTATGGCTTTGTTAAATTTCTTTATCAGTTCCTCACTCCTAACTCGTCCAACATCATTACCCCCGCACTAATACAAATAATGGGTTTGTTCCCATTTCCCGTCATATCTTTCATGTTGTCAACAATATCACCAATTCCAGCTCCCGGATAGCAGACCCTTAACCTGTTCCCCCTATCTCTGGCACAAAACGTCCTGTCTAAATACCTCACCTGCGAATCTCCCACAACCAAAATTCGTTTAGGTACCTCCTTAACTTTCTGAGCACTTTGAGGGGCCTGTGCTTCATTGCTCTTCGTTGAAAATGATTGTGTTTGATGTAGTCGCATGTCCAAATTACTCTGAGAGATCCATTTCAGCATGTGGAGACCTGTACACATTAAACACTTCAAGTTTGTCGTGTCTTAGCTCAATGGATACTCCCATTACCTCTGTCCCTGCGCCACAATCGGGTGGGCTGGTTATGAACTGCTCACTCTGCCTCTCCTGCAGTATCAGGATGTCTGTGCCTTTGGTTGCTGCTATGCATTGCAAGTGTTGCAATTTTGTACGCACCCCTTGCGCATTCCATTGCAGGATCTTTAGACCTCCAGGTTCTTGGAATTTGCTGGTATTACCGTGGTGTTCATGGAGTCTGATGAACACGCCATGGAAGTTGTAATTGGTGTAGAGGATCTTAGCGGACCTGAGATTGACTCATCAAGGTCGCTTTCAGACGAGCTGGACTCTGTTTTTTTAGGGGAGTGTCTCCTGCCCTGCGTTCTTGAAGGTGAGGATATTATATTTTCGAATTTCTTGAGCTTGTGCTCAATTGTCTTCAGAGTCCCTGTGGTTTGCTTGATACCGTGTGATGACAGCAAACTTTCGACCAATTCCGTGACCAAAGTTTTGAGCATTGGCCAGAGAGTGTCCAGTTGTGCGGGAGCACTATTTACTGTTGCGCAGGTTTGGGGCCTGGTTACTTTTTGACCCTTTTCAGTGGATACTTTGCATTGGAATTGTTACTCCTACCCTTATTGCCGCCAGTGTGCTTACTGGATGCAATGGGCGGGCGACTGCTTTGAACATGTTTCTTGTGGCCCCCAGCTGTCCCTTTGTCCTGTACGGAGGCCTTCACACCCTTCACCATGGCCGATGGTGAAGGGCTGTGTGCCCCCTCTACCTGAATTGGTTTTGGTAGACTCCACGCGGTTTTAGTGGGCAGGGGAGCTAGTATATGTTTTGGTGGGGGCTTCGGCTTCGCTGTAGGCGTGGTGGGGTTCGTTTGAAGTCTTTTGAGCTTTTCAGGGCATATCAAGTTCCAGGCGTGATGTGCCTTGGAGCAATTTGGGCACTTTGCCTGGACAGGGTGGTTTGCCTTGTGTTTATCAATGCATATTTTTGTGTCGTGGGGCTGGCTGCAGACTCCATACCTCACTGGGCTTGGGCAGCCATCTTTGTGATGTCCAAATCTCTGACATCTGAAGCATCTTAGAGGCTCTGGGGTGTAAGGCCTGTGTTGGAACACGCCCCAGATTCCAAGGTCAAGTTTCTCTGGGATCCGTCCTCTTACTGTGAGAAGGACTTGTCGAGTTTCCTGCTTTGTGGTTTTTACCAGGCATCTCTCTGCTGACACCACATAGTTCAGCTTTTCGAGATGGTCAAGGGCCATATGCAAGGGATATTGGAGGACAATGATTTTTCATATTTTATCCTCTAGCTTGAGTTCCTCACATTCTGTGTAATTTTTCAGAATCGTTGCGACTGACTCGTCTTTGGGCCTCAGAATATATTCTCCTCTGAGATTTAGTTTTGCTCTGATCTGGAGCTGGGGGTACTCTTTCTCGAGGTCCACTACAGTGACGTAGGAAGACTTACCTTCGGTATGCTGCACCTTGAAGACTGGCAGTGCAGATTTAGTCAGAGGAGCTGGAGTGGTTGTTGGTAGAGCTGGAGAAGCTGGAGTCCTTCCCAATCATGCTAAAGACTGTACCTCTCCCAATCAGTTTAAGATAAAAACTAAGCACTACCTAATTAACTCCCTGTAACCTACCTTACCCCTAAAATGTCAACCCATGTCTGTTATTTTTAAACAATGCTGTTTGTCAACCAAATTGTATTTTTGCTATTTTTCTGCCATGTTCCCCCTTTTTTAATTTTATATTTTCTCAACACATTTTATACTTTAATCTCAATTAGTATTAAGTTTTAGTCTTTAGTGTTTTTCCTGTCTGAAACGCTTTGCGTAATAGTGACTTTAGGCATTGTATGTACTAGCTCTATCTATAAATCCATCAATGTTTGTATCACACCTTGTATATATGTACTTTACCTGAATAAACATTTGAATTTTGAATTTGAATTGGAGTGTTTGTCGGTAGATGGGTCGTCATAGAGTGACTTTTCCTGTTTGCTTTAGTCACAGGATGCCAATCGCCGTCACTTTCGGAACTTGTATCTAATATATATTTTCTTTTTCGACACTGAGCAGCAACGCTGGTTCTATCACGATTCATTTCGTATTCCATTCTATTAGTCAAATGCTCACTGTGGAGTGATGTCTGGTGAGTGAAGGTGATGGTCTGTGCTACAGGAGACAAAGTCAGCGTGGAGTTGGCTCACTGGGTGAACTGTGCTGCTGTTGTTGTTATAGATTCAGCTACTCGAAACAAGTTCCTAGTAGCACGGGCTATGGTGAGCCCGTAACTTACCTGGCATAAGAGCGGGGCCGGCTCCTCTATCCATTCGATCGATTGATTGATGAAGATTAAGCCACCCAAAAGGTGGCACGGGCATGAATAGCCCGTAAGTGGTGGCCCTTTTAAGCCATTACCAGTATCAAGAGCTGATACTGGAGATCTGTGGAGGTGCGAATGCACCCTGCATGACGGGAGATGTCTCCCTTGTGAATGTGTTAAGATGAAGATGAAGCCACCCAAAAAGTGGCACAGTCATAAATAGCCCGAAAGTGGTGGCCCTTTTGAGCCATTACCAGTATCAATAGATGATACTGGAGATCTGTGGAGGTGCGACTGCACCCTGCGTGACGGGAGATGTCTCCCGTACTCTGTCTATTCTCATATCGCTTCCTTATATTTGATGACTACCCCTCACCTTTCTCTACTAGGATAGGAGGATGTGAGAACTGTTACCTGTAATTAGAGATAAGATTATAGCTTGTGTAGTTAGTGCTAATTAGTTACGCCATTAAGATAATGAGATAATGAAGCGAATATAAGGATTACTCGCTATAGGTTGTAGTTGACCCTCGTAGTGCCCTCATGGTTCCGGAGTCCTTTAATCTAGTCCATCCGGTGATAGTCGAGATTCAATATTGGCTGTTTCTTATCTCCAGCAGATTTAAGACGGTAGAGTTTTGCTGGGTTCCCAGCCATGTTGGTGTCTCTTTAAATGAGCGTGCAGACGCTGCCGGTAGGGAAGCTATCTGCACTTGTCCCATCTCCCGTAATGGTATTCCTTATTCCGACTTTTACCCAGTTATTCACTCCTCCATCCTTGCCCGTTGGCAGAGTCGTTGGTCTTCTGTTACTGGTAACAAACTACGTACTCTTAAGAGTAGTGTGTCCCTGTGGCCGTCCTCCTACCACTATAACCGGTTGTGGGGGAACGGCTCTGGCAAGGTTGCGTATTGGCCATACTCGCTTAACTCACGGTCACTTAATGGAGCGCCGCCCTGCTCCTTATTGTTCACACTGCATTGTCCCTCTTACGGTTGTGCATATTCATGTTGAATACTGAGTACTGACGTACTGAGTACTTCCAGTACTGACGTTAAGGACTATCTTACAGGTAACTATCCACAGTCTCTGTACCTAAAGCCTATTAATTCTACTGACGTCAATGAGATAATCCTTTCCCTTAAAACCAAGTCTGGTGCCCTTGAGGAGATACCAACTTTAATTTACAAAAAAGCCTCCAGATCTTTAGCCCCTGCTATTGCTTTGCTCTTCAACAAGTCACTTGAACTCCAAACCTTCCCAGATATTCTAAAAAAAGCGAGAGTAACGCCTGTCCACAAATGTGGTGATCTCACAGATGTTAACAACTACAGACCTATATCAATCCTGCCAAACTTGTCAAAAATTTTTGAAAAACTAATCTACAAGCAGCTTTACTCTTATCTAGCCAAACACAATATACTTAGCCCTTGCCAATATGGCTTCAGACCCCAAAAAAACACTAACGATGCACTTATTAGTATGATTAACTCGATTCATACAGCTCTTGATAAAAATGAGTTCCCTGTTGGGTTATTTGTGGACCTGCGTAAAGCTTTCGATACTGTCAACCACCAAAACCTTCTTCTTAAATTACATCATTATGGAGTCAGAGGACACTCCCTGCAATACCTCAAATCCTACCTTACTGACAGGCTCCAGTATGTTTCTGTGAATAATACAATTTCTCCCACCCTACCCATCAACATTGGTGTTCCACAGGGCAGCATACTTGGCCCTCTCCTCTTTCTCATCTACATTAATGACCTTCCAAATGCCTCCCAACACCTCAAACCAATTCTATTTGCTGACGACACAACCTTCATTTACTCCAGTTGTAACGGGGGGGGGGGGGAAATAGCTCTATCTTGTCCATTATTCCACCCCCCAGTTAACTAACGAGGCCGGGGGAAACAGCTCTCTCTAGTCCGTTATTCCGTCCCCAGTTAGCTAACTATTCTAGAGCACTCCCAGAGTTCCTAAGGCAGCCTCTCTCGTTCAACACCTTGTAACCTAGGTATTTGACTACCTAGGTGCTACGGCTACAAGGCGCCGTAACTTATCAGCTACCCGAAACTCTAGAGAGAACTCTAGAATACATGTCACTGCCACAAACGTATACGAGAAAACGAAAGCAAAGAAATGAATAGTGAAGTAATTAGTGAGGGTTTGGGGTAAGAGGTAGGGAGGTGGGAGGAGCGAGGAGGGTCATTAGTTGAAAGTGAGAGTTTAGAGAGGGGTGGAGGGAGAGGTGTAAATAGGTAGAAGTAGAAGAGTAGATAGTAGAAGACGAAATGCTGCCACCATCCATTCTAGACCATTACCTACAAGACAAGGAATGGAACTTGTCTGTATCACAATATTCACAAAAGACGTTATCAAGGTCATTATTAGTATGTCCCATCTTTATCATGTACTCATTAACTCATGAAACCAGTAATCACAGAGGCTTTCTCACCTCAACTCAAAACTTTAGGGCACAAAGTAAAGACCATTTAAATAATAGATTCAATTATATTTCACATGATAAGTATCATAATTTAAGCAACTCAAATGTTCAAGTTTAATATGCCAAGTGAGTCATCCTCCAAGAATCTGAGAACACTACAACTGACTGCCCCTGATCATCACACAACACTTGTAAAACACGACCAAGTCACCTTAATGTTCAACTCACCAAGTGCCTGCCTATAGCTGGATTGAGAAGGGGGGGGGGGGTCTGTAGTGGACAGAGACTGTCTCGCCCTGCCAGCCGACAGCCTCCCTGCTAGGCCGTCTCCTCTCCTCTGCTGGCTGCTGTTCTGTTAATGCTCTCGAATCCATAGCTCTCCGAGTATATATTGGGGAACCTAGTAACTAACTCCGCCCACAAGTAGATAGCCTCCAGCTCTCTACCAAGCCACTCCTTAAACGTCGGCATGTTTGAAGGCTACCAGGCTCCAATTATAAGATTAGTAGGAGTAAGGTGAAATTCTGCATGATCTGACCTCAGGTCACTTGGGGTCATTAACTCTTAGAGGTGTGAAACTCAGGCCGACCAAGCTGGCGCCTTCTCAAATTCCTGTCTGTGACTCATGTACTCTATGTATGTATTAAATACAACTAAACCAAACACTTTTACAGTGTTACACAGTCCTGACCCCCTTGCTCTAAATGCCACAGTAAATACTGAGCTAAATAAAGTCCATCTTTGGCTAACTGCCAACAAACTCACCCTTAACATTGACAAAACTTTCTATATTCTGTTTGGCAATAAATCCTCTAATCAAATAAATCTCATAATAAACAATACCCAAATTTGTAACAAATTAGATGGCAAATTAGATGGCAAATTCCTTGGCATTCTCATTGACCACAAGCTGAATTTCCAGGGACACATTCTAAATATATCAAAAAAAGTTTCAAAAACTGTTGGCATTCTTTCTAAGATCAGATATTATGTACCCCGCCCTGCCCTGGTGACTCTCTATTACTCCCTCATCTATCCATATCTCAACTATGGTATTTGTGCTTGGGGTTCTACTACCCAAAATCATTTACGTCCTCTAATTACTCAACTCAAACCTGCTATTAGGACAATATCCAACTCTGGCCCCAGACATCACTCGGTACCCCTACTCAAATCTCTGAATATGTTAGACATTAAGTCACTGCACATTCTCTCATGTGTATTATACATATATAAAACGCTAAACTGTAATGCCAATCCTGACCTCAAAAGCTTCATAGAAGGTTGTAACAGAACCCATGAGCACCACACCAGAAATAAATACAGTTTTGATATTCCTAGAGTACGACTTAATCAAACTAGAAATGCTCTACAAATCAAGGGACCCAGAATGTGGAATGACCTTCCCAACCATGTTAAAGACTGTACCTCTCTCAACCAGTTTAAGATAAAAACGAAGCTATACCTAATAAATTCCCTGTAACCTACCTTACCCCTCTATTGTCAACCAATGTCTGGTTTTTTTAAAGAGCACTGTTTGTCGACAGAATTGTATTTGTGCTGCTTTTTCAGCTATGTTTTCATTCCATGTTTTCATTTTATTCTTTATGCTCAATTAGTATTAAGCTTTAGTCATTTAAGTTTTTCATGCCCGAAACGCTTAGCGTAATAGTGGCTTTAGGCATTGTATGTACTAGCCCTATCTATAAATCCATCACTCTTTGTAAAATCTCTTGTATGTGCGTACCTTACCTAAATAAACATTTGATTTGAATGTCCTGACTTCTAGGACGAGTCTTGCTTCACGACCGTCCCTCGCGGTCACTTGTCCCTTGATAAAATTCTTGGTGAATCTTCTTGAGGTTATTTTGAGAGGATTTCGGGGCTTAGCGTCCCCACGGCCCGGTCCTCGACCAGGCCTCCAGGCCTCCTTTTTGTTACACATCCCCAGGAAGCAGCCCGTAGCAGCTGTCTAAGTCCTAGGTATCTATTTACTGCTAGGTAACAGGGGCATCAGGGCGAAAGAAACATTTTGCACATTTGTCTCCGCCTCCACCGGGGATCGAACCCGGAACCTCAGGACCTGGACGAGGAGGACGAATCCGAAGGGCTTTCCACCCAGCTGTCAGGCGTCCCGGTGGATCGGATACTTTTGATATCGTTCACCTTATGCGTTTCTGTTCTCGTATTGACATTCTCAGTAATATTTAGCGCCCTCTGATTATCCCGCACAGTTGATGCTGCTACATACATCGCCTTCCGGCTTGGTGCCTTCTTTTGATAATTACTTACTTACCTGTCCTCTTACAAATTACATCCGAATTTGGCCGTCTGCTCGTATGACCGAAAATGGACGTAGTTTGAAAATTATAAATATTTGAAAATAATTTTGTATTTTGTTTTCCAAAACAGCAAGTTAAGGGTCCTCTGGTAGGACCCTTAATATCGAAAAATGCAAGTCCTTGCATGTGGGGCTTAGCAATGTGCATCACAACTATTAACTCAACAACATTTCCTTACCGCAGGTTGATGAAGAAAAGGAACTTGGAGTCAATATCCACCAATCACTGAGAATTGTACAAGTGGGAGCTGTAGGAAAAAAACACCCTAGGAATAGCCAAAAGAAACTGACTTTAACGAAAATAAGGTACTGTACTTAGTTATATAACTGTACAAATCTCTGCTGCGTCCCCACTTGGATTAATATATCTAAGCATGGAGATCGCATCATCAGAAAAACATAACTGTTTTGGAGAAAATTCAACGACGGCCGACTAAAATCAGTCCTGAACTAAGTCGACTCGCATGCCAGGGACGGTTGAGGCCACAGAGCTAACTACACTGCAAATTAGACATGACAGGACTGACCTGAATGATACTTTTAAAATACTGAAAAATTTGGAGGATATTGACTCAGACTATTTCCTTCCTCAAAGGGGTCAGCTGTAACGGTGTCAAGCTCAACAGGTTACAGTGCAGGAGGGAAAATAGGAGATGCCTTTTCACCCATAGCTAGAGTTATAAACCCGTGGAACCGCCTACACGCTGAATCATTAAATGCCAAAACGCTGGTGAATTTCGAAACCCATCTGGAGAAGGGGGGGGGGGGTCGGGAAGGGGACCTTCGACAAGTCGCCGGCTTCCTGCCCTCGTCGAGGCCACTAAAGATAGTTGCCCTCCCCCGGGCCTCAGGCAAATTAGGGGCTAATTAGGATTAGTTAGAATTAGAGAATTAGGATTAGACTAGTCTAATTAGACTAGTTAGGATTAAATGATCCATTGTCTATACAGTATACCTAGGTCATAAAAGTATTTGTGTGTACGTCTGATAACATACTACTTGTGAAGGAGGAAATGTATATTTTTACCTCTCAAAATGTTTGGTAATGTGTTTATTTGTGATGTGTGTCTATGTATATATTAACACGTTGTACTGAATGGGGTGAGAATAGCTTGAGCTACCTCATCCCTTTGTGTGTATTTTACCTCAATAAACTTATTTCAATTTCAATTCAATTCAAATGATCCATGTTTTTTCATGTTACCCTTTATTTACCCGAGTTTACCTGAGGGCCTCGACGAGGTCAGGACGCCGGCGGCTTGTCAAATGTGTTATTCTATTTGTTCTAAGAATTTTTCGAGCTGGATATTAAAATTAAGTGTTTTAGCATTTACGGATTCGGCGGTTAAGCTGTTCCATGGGTTCTGAGCCACGAACTTGTGACGTATTCACGACATCAAGAAATATATAACAGTGGTTTTCTGCAATCTGTCCAATAAGATCTGTTTAGAGTCAATTTGCAGCCATAATTCGAGAACATTTTCCCGGGATGGAGCTTCCCTCTATAAAAGCCTTAAGAATCCGTCCAATAAGAACATAAGTTAATGTAGTTAACTTATTATGCACCCTATACCCATCGTATGGACAGTAGTGGAAAATAAAGGGTTATGAAGGCACAGAATGGGCTCGGGGATTGAACCCCAAAATTCATTTAGCTAAGCAATTTAATCTTAATGCGCTAGTTACAACATTTAGTGTACATCGCCATATCAACATTGGGGTTAACATAAGGATGTAGTTTTACTGTCTTAGATAAAGATGCAATATTGATTGGTGGCAGGAGTCACGTAACTGAGGACAGCAGTGGCAGGTTGAAAAGATGTCAACAGAGAGTGCTCGACCAATAGAGAGCCGTCACTGGGGTGGCAGCAAATGCGAGGGTCGGAGAGATATGACATCACTGAGTAGGCAACAAATAGGAGGGTCCAAGGGTGTCGTCACTGGGTACTCAACCAATCAGAAGGCCGAGGAGATATGTCGTCATTGGAACTTGGACCAATGGGAAGAAGGACGAAGTGTGTCGTCATTGAGCGGAGAACCAGTGAGAGGGTAGGAGAAGCGTGTCGTCACCAGTACCGTCCCGTCGGGCTTCAGCTCCAGCTCAGCCAGTTTTCATCACACACAACTACGCTCTTAACAATTCGTCCTCCATTTTATAACTTTGCGTACCTCTGTCATGTTATCGCGCGCGTCACGCTTGTTAAATTGCAGTCGACATTTTTAGCAGCGAGCGAAGTTATCTGCGGGTTGTTGAAGGTGTTGGTGGAGGTGGTGAGCCCCGGAGTGAGCCCGACGCCGCCGCCACAAGCCAGGAAAATGGCCGACGCCAACAGCAACGTCGTCGTCGTCGATAATATTAACAATCTTAATGAACGGAAGAACTTTGTGTGTGGAGTAGTGGAAGGTTAGTGTGGTGTGTGAGGGAGAGGGTGAGGGCGAGGGAGACACACACACAGGTGGAGGGCCCAAGTGTCAGTGAGGCCGCCCGCCATCTTGTACTCTTGGGGGCCCTTGTCTGCGGGGCCTCTCTCCTACACCCTTAACATGTCTCAACACTCACACGTGACGACACTAACACTCACTATCACGTCTCCGCCCAACACACACAACACCTTTGGTGTTTATATAATAAATTCAAAATATTTATATATGTAATATATATTACGGGTCGTGGTAGTACAGTCGGGTTCGTTCTCTACCACCATTCGAGAATTCGGATTCGAATCCCGAACGGGACAGAAATGGTTGGGCTCATTTCCTTTCACCTAATGCACCTCTTCACCCAGCAGTATGTACGTTCTCTAGAGTTAGTCAGCTTGTGTTAGTCAGCTACACTCTGGACGGGGTCAGTAATTCCACCTTTGGAGGGGGAGAGGGGGGGGGCTCGATATAAGCCTAACGTGTTTAAATACACTCTGGCTTCCTGTCCCCTGACACAGTGAAGTAAAATTAAATGCAATTTTTTAAGTGATGGAAGCTGAAACCCTGAAATTTTGGAGAAGTATTAAAATTCATTCTGCATGCAAATTTTGACGTGTCAGGGCGGGACGTGGGTGTCAGGGCGGGACGTGGGTGTCAGGGCGGGACGTGGGTGTCAGGGCGGGACGTGGGTGTCAGGGCGGGACGTGGGTGTCAGGGCGGGACGTGGGTGTCAGGGCGGGACGTGGGTGTCAGGGCGGGACGTGGGTGTCAGGGCGGGACGTGGGTGTCAGGGCGGGACGTGGGTGTCAGGGCGGGACGTGGGTGTCAGGGCGGGACGTGGGTGTCAGGGCGGGACGTGTGTGTCAGGGCGGGACGTGTGTGTCAGGGCGGGACGTGTGTGTCAGGGCGGGACGTGTGTGTCAGGGCGGGACGTGTGTGTCAGGGCGGGACGTGTGTGTCAGGGCGGGACGTGTGTGTCAGGGCGGGACGTGGGTGTCAGGGCGGGACGTGGGTGTCAGGGCGGGACGTGGGTGTCAGGGCGGGACGTGGGTGTCAGGGCGGGACGTGGGTGTCAGGGCGGGACGTGGGTGTCAGGGCGGGACGTGGGTGTCAGGGCGGGACGTGGGTGTCAGGGCGGGACGTGTGGTGGGAAATAGTGAGGTGTGGCAAGCCTACTCTGACAGCATGTGATTATTGCCCAACCTCCTACTCTCGTATCTAGTAAAATCCTGTATAGAAATTATTTATTAAACAGTATTGTTACTATGTCAGCATAGTGAACAATACCAACAAAGTAGGTAAAATCACCCACTTAAGGCCTGTCAAGTTTGACATAAGTAATAGGCCTGAAACCCAAAGTTGCAGTAAAGCTATGCTATTGTGCATCTTGTGCACACCATAATTCATTTTGTTTGGGACAGGCAGCCTGTATGTATGTGACAGAGCTTAGTAAGCTTAGGAACCTATACACCAGGGGGTAGAAATCTTTCAGAACCCTGTATACCACTTATGTAAGACCAATTCTGAAGTATGCAGCTCCAGCCTGGAGTCCATACCTAGTTAAACACAAGACAAAGCTAGAGAAGATTCAGCGGTATGCCACCAGGCTCGTCCCGGAACTGAGAGGAATGAGCTACGAGGAAAGGTTAAAGAAGCTGAACCTCACATCCCTGGAAAACAGAAGTGTAAGGGGAGACATGATAACCACCTACAAAATTCTCAGGGGAATTGACAGCGTGGACAAAGACAAACTCTTCAGCACGGGTGGGACACGAACAAGGGGACACGCGTGGAAACTTAGTACCCAGATGAGCCACAGAGACATTAGAAAGAATTTTTTCAGTGTCAGAGTAGTTAATAAATGGAATGCACTAGGAAGTGATGTGGTGGAGGCCGACTCCATACACAGTTTCAAATGTAGATTATATGATAGAGCCCAGTAGGCTCAGGAATCTGTACACCCGTTGATTGACGGTTGAGAGGCGGGACCAAAGAGCCAAAGCTCAACGCCTGCAAGCACAATTAGGTGAGTACCAGGTTGTCCCATCTTGTAGGCGAGTGGAGAAAGGTTTCAGTGTAACATAAAGGGTCCAGGAACTGGGCCACAACAATTACAGTGTTTGGAAGTGGTTAGAAATGCCAGGAAATTGCAGAGTGATGAGGTTGGCAAACTTTGGTCAGTAAGACAAGACCTCTCAAAGGAAGACAGAGAAAAGCTGAAAATGAACCTAATTGAAGCAAAACGTCTAAATGGGGATAGAAATGAAGAAGACAGATTCTTTTTTCTACAAAGTGTCAGGGACTGGAAAGCTTGTGAAATGATACATAAAAACAAGGCAACAAAATCATTAGTGGAAGGGGGAGTAAAGAGCAAAGGGAAAGGGAACATGTTCCTGAAAATTGTATACTGTATACCAATATAGATGGAGTGAGGTCAAAAACTTTGGAGTTGCAAGATATAATTCAGCTCATGGTCCCAGATATTGTTGCATTATCAGGGACGAAACTTGAAGAAAATATATTAAATGAAGTCATATTCCCAAGGGGCTATTCAGTTTGGAGATGTGACAGGAAAACTATGAAGGGAGGAGTGGTGGCTGTACTGGTGAAAGAACACCTGAAGGTAAGAGAGTTAATATTTGAAAACCCTCGAGATATTGACATAATGGCATTGCAACTCTGGAATCAGGATAAGCTGATAATTTTAAATGCCTACAGCCCACCAGCAAGCAACACATGAACAAAGGAAGAACTGGATGACAAACGAGAGGGCCTCATAATGGTCATGACAGATTATTGTACAAGCAGATAGATAAATCACGACTGTTGATATTGGGGGACTTCAACTTTAAAGCAATAGACTGGGAGGCCTATGAAGCAAAAACGGAGGACTTTTGGACATGCAGATTTGTGAACCTCATTCTGGAGACATTCATGTATCAACACATCAAGCTGGCCACAAGAATGAGGGAAGGAGATGTACTGTTAGTACTGGATCTAGTATTCACCAGGAAAGAAGAGATATTTGACATCCAGTACCTTCCTTCCTTGGGAAAGAGTGATCATGTCCTGTTAGACATTAAATATGCTTTAAAATATTATCTAGAAGAAAATGGGGACATTGAAACAGTTGATAAACTCGATTTAAAGAGGTCACTATGGAGAACTTTGAAATTTTTTTAATGTGTAATTGGAAAGACTTGTTGCTAGGCAGGGAAGTAAATGATATGTATGCCAAATTTTGCAAAATATACAATGAAGGCACATAAACATTCATACCAAAACATAGATGCGGCACCAGAAAACAGGATTGGTTCAACAGAAATTATGAGGGGCCAGAGACCAAAAAGACACAAAAATGGAATCAATATAGGAAGAGGCCAAACCCCCAAACATACCAGCGATACAAAGATGCGAGAAACTATACAACAGTAAGGAGAGAGGCAGAAAGAAATTTTGAAAAAGGTATAGCGGATAAATGTAAAACAGAACCGGGCCTATTCTATAAATTCATAAATAACAAATTGCCGGTAAAGGATAATATCCAGAGGTTGAAAATGTGAAACAGATTCACGGGAAGTGAAAAGGAAATGTGTGAAACATTAAATGAAAAGTTCCAAAGTGTGTTTGTACATAATGAAATCTAAAGAGAACCAGACAATAAGAATTCCAGAAAACAACATAGAGCGTATAGAGGTGTCAAGAGATGAAGTGGAAAATATGCTAAAGGAGCTCAGTAAGAACAAAGCAGTTGGCTCAGATGGAGTTTCACCATGGGTTTTGAGAGAATGTGCATCTGAGCTCAGCATTCCACTTCACCTGAACTTTCAGGCATCCCTGTGTACAGGAGTCGTAGCAGATGTGTGGAAAAAGGCCAACATAGTTTCATTTTACAAAAATGGCAGCAGGGAAGACCCCCCCTCAATTATAGACCTGTATCATTGGCAAGTGTAATAGTGAAAATATTGGAAAAAATTATAAACTAAATGGATAAAACACCTGGAGAGAAATGATATGATATCACACACATTATGGTTTTCGATCTGGAAGATTCTGTGTATTGGATTTACTCAGTTTCTATTATCGAGCCACAGAGATTTTACAGGAAAGAAATTGACTACATCTATCTGGACCTAAAAAAGGCTTTCAACAGAGTTCCACATAAGAGGTTGTTCTGGAAACTGGAAAATATTGGAGGGGTGACAGGTACGCTTCTAACATGGATGAAAATTTTTCTGACCGATAGAAAAATGAGGGCAGTAATCAGAGGCAATGTATCGGACTTGAGAAATGTCACAATTGGAGTACCACAGGGTTCAGTTCTTGCACCGGTGATGTTCATTGTCTACATAAATGATCTACCAGTTGGTATACAGAATTATATGAACATGTTTGCTGATGATGCTAAGATAATAGGAAAGATAAGAAACTTAGATGATTGTGATGACCTTCAAGACCTGGCCAAAATAATTATATGGAGCACCACTTGGCAAATGGAATTTATTGTGAATAAATGCCATGTTATGGAATGTGGAATAGGAGAACATAAACCCCACACAACCTATAAATTCTGTGAGAAATCTTTAAAGAATTCTGATAAAGAAAGATCTAGGGGTGGTTCTAGTTAGAAAACTATCACCTGAGGACCATATGAAAAACGTTGTGCGAGGAGATTATGCCACACTTTCTAACTTAAGGGGGCGTTATTCACAAAATATGCAAAAAATGAAAACTCGTTCAATTTCAATCAAACTTTTTTGACAAGTTGTATATGAAAAGGGTTTCATTTGGTCCAAGTCTCAGTATCGTAGCATAAATAGGAAGGGTGAAAAAAAATATTGAATTATGTGTCAAAAATTTTCAAAAATGGTCAAAAAAGATTATCAAACAAAAATGTCAACTGAAATCATGTCTGACTCTCAGGTATCACAATAGCATATATTAAAAACAAATTATAATTAGTTTTATTAACAAAAAATTTAGTTAAAAAAAGTCAAATTTTACTTTTTTTTTTTTTAATTTTATCTCTCTCTTGTTTATAGGGCGATTTGCATGAAACTTATACACCTGACTGCACGTATGCCTATCTGTAAGGGTGCCAATTTTGGAGGAAATTGGTTATGTCAACTTCAGCCACAGAGGGCAACACCTTAGAATTTATTTTTTACTTGAAAGTTTGTTACTTGAAAATGAATCTTTCATTTTTTATGCAATTTACATGAAACTTACACATTATATATAAATTTTGTCTCTAAAATCGTTTGCAAGCATTTTTATCTTGTTCTTTATTGACTTTATAATAGCAATAAACATGATATATTTGCATAATTTTGGAGGGGAACTTAGACTATTTGTATTAGGAAAACTAAAGACGTTTTGGAAAATCTTTTGCAAGGGATCCTTTATTATATGTTAATGTGTCAGAAAAGTGTCATAGAATGATTATATCTGAAAGGTGTGGTTGTAAATTTACACTTGAAAATGTGTAAAATTCGTTGAAAAAAATAAAATTAAAAATCTCCCTTACTATTTAGGCTACAGTACTGAAACTTTGAACAATTGTAGCCCTTTTCATATACAACCAGTCAAAAATAATGGTTGACACTAAACAACAACTTTAATATACCCGAATAACGCCCCCTTAAGAATTGATTTTAAATACATGGATGGTGATGTACTAAAGAAATTATTCATGACTTTTGTTAGACAAAAGCTGGAATATGCAGCAATTGTATGGTGCCCATATCTTAAGAAACGTCAACAAACTGGAAAAGATGCAAAGACATGCTACTAAGTGGCTCCTAGAACTGAAATGCAAGAGCTACGAGGAGAAGTTAGAGGCATTAAATATGCCAAAACTAGAAGACAAGAATGCTAAAGCTAATGCTAATGGCAAAATGCTAAAGAAATTGTTCAAGACTTCTGTTAGGCCAAAGCTAGAATATGCAGCAATTGTATGGTGCCCATATCTTAAGCAGCACATCAACAAACTAGAAAAGGTGCAAAGACAAGCCACTAAGTGGCTCCCAGAACTGAAGGGCAAGAGGTTAGAGGCATTAAAAATGCCAAAACTAGAAGATAGAAAAAGAGGCCATATGATCACCATGTACAAAATAGTAACAGGAATCGATAAAATTGATAGGGAAGAATTCCTGAGATCTGGAACTTAAGGAACAGGAGGTCATAGATTTAAATTAAGTAAACAAAGCTGCCAAAGGAATATAAGAATATTCACTTTCGCAAACAGAGTGGTAGACGGTTGGAACAAGTTTAATGAGATGGTGGCAGAGGCTAAAATGGTCAGTAATTTCAAAGCATTATATGACAGTGCTGGGTAGACGGGACACCACGAGTGTAGCTCTCATCCTGTAACTACACTCGGGTAATTACCAGCAGATTGATAGTTGAGGCTTGGGATCAAAGAGCTGAAGCTCAACCCTTGCAAGGACAAATAGGGAAGTATGCACATACACACACATTAGGCTTATGTTGAGCGGCTTGATCCCCCAAGGTCACACTACTGACCCCTCTTAAAATGCAACCCCCATAACAGTTCACTAACTCCCAGCTACCAATTTACTGTTAGGTGAACAGAGGTACTAAGTGAAAATTAATGTGCCGAGCCACTTGTCTCATCCGGGATTTGAACCTGGGATTCTCAATTGAATCGAGACTTAATCCAACTGTACTACAGACCCTTAAATGGTAATGATAATGCAAAGCCCAAACGTTTCCCACGCCTCAGGGTATGGAATCGCCAAGATTTGGTTACGTACATAAGAACCATTTCGTGTGTGTGTTAGCTTGCATTAATTATAAAAAAATGGAACCCTCTAGTAGATTGAAAAAGTAAAATACCTAGCATTTGTGGTGTCCCGTACTCGGGAACAGGAATCCTTTTAGGTGTATCAAAGTCCCTCTAAACAGTATTGATCTTCCCTAGCATGCAACCCACAACAGTTGCCTAACTCTTGGGTATCAATTTACTGCTACGTGAATAGACATAAGGTAAAAGGAAATGTTGACCAAATTTTTCTGTCCTGCTACAGGAATTGAATTGGGGACCTTCCAGCTGTGACTTGATTATGCATTCCACTGCACCTAGTATGGTACATGCTGTATTACTGGACAAAATTATACATAAAATTGTGTTAGGCCTAGAATTGATTGTTAGGTTTGCGGGTAGTATGTTTCAGTTTTTGATATGCCCTTTAGAATTCCAATACAATATTGCAAAACTCTGACTATCTTTGGCTACAATGGTCCATATTTTGTACATTCCTTTCTTATCTATAGGTGCTACATTTTTTGGAAGATGGATTTGATTTGTGACTGAAAGTCACTGAAAGTTCTAAAGTAGGGAGCTGCAGTAAAAAAAAGCCTACCAAACATTAGGAGTAATTAAACAAACCTTTGACTTTGGAGGAAAATAGTGGCCATTCCGTTATATTAAACTAATCTCTATTGCACCTCCATTTGGTTTGCTGCATCCAAGCTTGGAGACTTGCCTACAAAAGGAGGTAACTGCTTTGTAAAAAGTTTAGCTCGGTGATAAAAATCATCCCAGAATTAAATCTACACCAGGAAGGGTTGAGGGCTTCAGGATTAACATTATTGTACTACTGTACAAAATAGACATAAGGCTGATCTCGGAGTCTTAAATTTCTGAACAATTAAGATGTTAATTTTAATCTAACTTACAGTACACTGCTACTTTCAAAGGCCCAGTGTAACTCTAAAGAGGTCGGAGGTCAGCTGAATAAGTATAACAATCATCAATGTAGGACCGAAAACAACGTTTTACACTTTTCACCTATTGTGTAATGTACCTAAGGAATTGCCTAAAAAACAGCACTCCGGTACAAAATTCAGCTGGAAAAAAATCCTAGAAATAATGGAGTGGTGACATAAGCAACTGGCGCTTTATTCCTGGATAGTCCACTACAACTGGTTGCCATTTGGTAAATCGAGGGTTTCCATAAGCAGTAGAATTTGAAATACAGTACAGTACTGTATAATAATATATATAATATAATAATAATATTATAAATAAATAATATTACTTATAAATATATTATAAATATAATATTACTCTGGTAATAAATATAGAAATGTCAGTGATGCAATTTTACTGAGAAGTAAGCTAACATTTTAATGACGAATCTGATAATAGCTTGTGAGCTGGTGCTCAATTGTATTACTGTTCAGTACTGTATTAGCATACAGGGATACTCGTAAATCATACACATGCATTTCTACAAAGCTTGTTTTGTTAAAACTGTATATTGTATATCATTAGGCTGGCCAGGACAGGTTTTAAAATCTGCAGTCTTGAATATGATGACCCATATTCACACATGGCTGCGTGATTCATCCTCTACTCTCAATTGAGGATCCTGAGTTTGATGCCAAGGTGCAGCAGAAATGGTTGGGCACGTTTCCTTTCACCTGGTGTCTCTGGGTCATTCCATGCCAAATCATCACAGATCCCAACCTGACTGTCTCAAATTTTCATGAAATTTGGTAAAGATGTAGAGTACATGATGTTACATGTGCAAAATTTTAGTAATCATAACTCATGATATACACACAGCAGGGTTGTCAGCGTGATAAACAAATACACCATTTTTGGCTTACAAAACTCAACAAAAAAATAATCATAACTCTTCATGTTAGGCTGGCTTTGAAGCTAAGTAAACATTAAAACCACTTTTATATTGAATATTTTTAATTTCAAGATCACATGAAGACCATTGATCTTGAATATATAAAAATTATATTATAAATTATTATAAACATCTCTTAATTTATGCAGGGGAAAAATGTTTTAGTGAAATGTTTGGTTCAAGTTTCATTTTGGGATGGCTTTGGTAACAGGATTAAATATAAAGTATAGGTATGTAATAGTTCTTACATTACATTTTTGTAACGCCACTAGCATGCACAGCATTTCAGGCAGGTTCTTAATCTTAATTTTCCTTGGAATTTGACCTGCCAGTCGTTTAAATAACCAGGTACCCATTTATGGCTGGGTGAACAGAGGCGTACAGTTAAGGATTGGCACCTAGTCAATCCTTCCCGGCCAGGATACAAACCCAGGCCAAATCGCTTTCGAAACATGGAGCAAGTGTCTTATCACTGCACCATGGGGGACTGCTCCATAAACACTTCTTGCACCAAACTTGCATCAAGCAAGTTCTGACTTCTGATAGTCTTTGTATTTCTCAGCAAGGGTTACCAATTTAGCTCTTTAGAGGTAAATTTAGATCTTTTGTACCCTTAGCATCAGTTGATTCCAACCCCTCCTCCGAATAGACAGTACGTTTTAATTTAAAGGTAAAAGGTAATAAGTACAATTCTGACTACCGGCTTAGTACATAAATACACTTAATCACCAGAATCGCACCAAAATATTGTGAATATTAGAGTTTACCTGAAAAGCTGTATTGAAAACCACGACCTTACCTAATCATCTTAGTGTAGGAGGACAAGCATTTTATTGCTTCTTAATTACAATTAGTACTTAACCTATAGCTATATTGATACAGTATTATTGTACAGTTTTATAAAACTAATGTACATAACTAAATTCTTTCAATAAATTTGTAACGTAACTCAGGATATTTTCAAATTTTGTGTAAAATCTCTATTGTTTAATAAAACTGAAAAAGAAATTCATTATATTTAAAACTTGTGTATATAGAATTGAACATGAAAACTTCATCCTAAAATTTTGAGTCTCAACAGAAAATGAGGAGAATTGTTTGTTTATTTATTTATTTATTTATTTATTTATATATATACATAAAAGAAGGTACATTGGGATTGTGAGGATACATAGCATAGTAATTAGTCTTGTAAAGCCACTAGTACGCACAGCGTTTCGGGCAGAAAATATATAGGTAGGTAAATATAACGGCACAATTAAGTGTGTGTATGTACTATGTAGACAGTAAGGAATGTACTTATTATATTTAGTATTAAAACGTACTGTCTAATCAGAGGATGCGTTGGTTGATTCACATGTAGCTTCAACTTTTAATTTTTAGTGCTAAGTTGATAGTGTGGCAATGGATATGAAGTACTGTATATAAATACAGTTGAGGAAGGTGTTACCATGATTTAAAAACTACTACTTGTGAGAAGCAGATACTGTAAATATGTGACAACTATAGGAAAGAAATTTAAATAGCTTCTGTTAGTGAACAGAACACAAACTGTGTGTGTGTGTCAACAAGAAATAATGGAGAATAAGTTGTTACACAGATGACACGAAGCTAGGCACCTGGAACTCAAACATTTGAAGCTTTTATAACAGGAACAAGGAATTAATAAGAGGTTTTCTTCAGAACCAACTAGTGAAGTACAGCTACCAAATATTCCACAGAAAACTGTCATGGGAAGAAATAAAAAGATTGTAACTTGCATCTATAACGATGCCTTGTGGTTAGGTTGTCATGTACAGTAAATGCAGCGTCACTAGTGTTTTGCATCCTTAACCTGTTTCCTTTGAAATTGTGCGCTGTTCAACAACAAAAGAATTGTATTTTCTAAAGCTCATCAACCACAGAAATGATTTCTATTTACTGTATCTTATAAACAATTATAAAATTGAGTGTCATAACATTTAATTAACATAATAAAGGGCAGTGTATTGTCTCACTGTATCTAATTACAGATATGACCCCCATGTAATATATTTGCCACTGCTATGCCTTGCCTGGTATGTCTTCTATCCCTTCTTCTTTTTCACATGCCAGTTCCTTAAACGTGTCCTGAATTGCAGGTTTCTATGGTCGACCATGGACACCGGAACAAAGAAAGGATCTCTTTGCAAAGTAAGTCTGTTTTCTTTTGAATATTTAGATAAAAAATTACACTAAAGGTGGGTGAATTATTCAACATTTTGAGAGCTGTTGGCTATTTGATATACATTATTCTAATGTACATTATTCTAATGTACAATAACATTTTATTATCCCTATTACACAAACCAGGTATTGTATCTTGCATCCCACCTTCGTGTGGAATTATTTTACATTGCAGATTTGAAGACAGACTCTACAGCTTTTTCCAGGTATAGATTATGATGTATATCTCACGTGCACTCTTGGAATATATTTGAAGGGCTTTTAGATGCTCCAAACCATTTATTGGCCATACCCAGAAATCCTTAGGGCAACTATAGCTGATGGTCTAATTGTTTTTATTATTAATCACTTTTAGGAATAGTTTGTGGTTTTCACAGGCTTATTATTTGTAGTGTACTTCAGTTTTGGTTGGTTAAAATATCTAACGCTAACAATCTATTTGATACACTTCTTGGGTAATAAACCATTTTGTCCTGATCATTGTGGTAGCCATCTACGCAAGCTTAAATTAAAGGAAGGAATCAGGAATTACATATTTAAAACTATTCTTTAATGGTTTATAGTTATAATTGGTCTATGAAGTTTTTAGTAAATCCGTTTATACAAAGGGAACTTAGTAGTATTCAGTCACTGGCCATTATAATTATCAATTATATACTTTATAATAAATATTTATACACATTGTGTATCAGGTGAAATTGTTGTTGCAAAACTAGGTTGATAACACTGATACCAATACATTGGTATTCCTCTAATTTTACAATTCTGTATAGTATATGTACAATGGGAATGGGATTGCATTTTTTTGGTCAATTATTCATAATGTCTGTATTGTGAGATAAGCAAATCATAGGGCCCAGTAATATCTCCCTTGATCAGCTGTACTGTCTACCCTTGTAATTACCTAAGTGTAGTTGCAGGATGAGAGCTATGCTCGTGGTGTCCCGTCTTCCCAACACTCTTTGTCATATAACAACAGGATGTTGATTGTGCGTGTGCCCCCGTGTTAAATAAGTTGTCTTTATCTACTCTATCAATTCCTCTGGGTACAGTATCTTGTATGTGGTGATCCCCTAACTTCTTTGCTTCCAGCGACGTGAGGTTTGGTTCCCGTAGTTTCTCCTCATAGCTCATACCCCTTAGCTCAGGTACTAGTCTTGTGGCATATCTCTGAACCTTCTCCAATTTAGTCTTGTGCTTGATGAGATATTGACTCCATGTTGGAGCTACATACTCCAGGATTGGTCTAACATGTGTTGTGTAAAAGGTTTCTGAATGATTCCTTAAAGAAGTTTCAAAAGGCTGTTGTTATGTTGGCCAACCTGACATATGCCACTGATGATATCCTCTTGGTGTGGGCTTCTGGAGACAGATCTGGCATCATATCAACCCCCAGGTCTTTCTCACTTTCTGATTCTTGAAGAATTTCATGTCCCAAATGGTACCTTGTATCTGACCTGCTCCCTACACCTATTTTCATTACATTTGCTTGGGTTAAACTATAAAAGCCATTTGTTGGACCATTCCTTCAGTTTGTCCAGGTCATCTTGATGCCTCGTACTGTCCTGTCTTAATCCTTTTCATAATTTTGGCATTGTTGACAAACAGGACAGGATAGGACCGAGTACAGAACCCTGTGACTCCACTGGTGACTTCGTGCCATTCTGAAGTCTAATCCCTCTCAATAATTCTCTGCTTCCTATTACTTAGGTATGCCCATATCCACTGGAGTACCCTACCAGTTACTCTTGCTTGTTTCTCCAACTTACGCACGAGCCTCTTATTGGAGTACTATGTCAAAGGCTTTCTGACAGTCCAAGAAAATGCAGTCTGCCCACCCTTCTCTTTCTTGCTTAATCTTTGTCACCTGGTTGTATAATTGTATTAAATCTCTAAGGCAAGATTTGCCATCCTTGAACCCATGTTGGTGGTATGTCATGAAATCCCTTCTCTCCAGATGGCCCTACTAGGTTTTTCTCATGATCTCCATCACCTTGTATGGTGTACAAGTTAGGGGCACTGGCGCATAGTTCAGTGCCTCTTGCCTGTCCCCCTTTTTGTATATTAAGACTACATTAGTTGACTTCCATATTTCTGGTAGGTCTCCTGTCTCCAGTGACTTAATATATACCATAGTGTGTTGTGCAAGGTGCTTTTGCACTCTTTTAGCACCATGGTGAGATTCTGTTTGGTCCAACAGCCTTTCTCATGTCCAGATCCAACAGAAGCCTCTTAATCTCATCTCTTGTAATTTCAAACCCTTTCAAGCTACCTGGTTTACTGCCACCTCTCCTACTTCAAGAACTTTTCCTCGTTCCATTGTGAAGACCACCTGGAATCTCGTCGAGTTCTTCGTACACCTCTTCGTCATTTTCTCCATACCAGTCTTCATCTGTTCTTTCACAATTGTTTTCCTCCTGATGAGACTGTGGAGCAGCTTTGGTTTGGTCTTGGCTTCATTTGTTGTTATTTTCATACTGTCTCTGCCTTTCTTCTCACACTGACATGATCATTTCTGGCTCTCTGGTATCTTTCTCTGCTCTCCGGTGTTTTGTAACTACCTAAGTGTAGTTACAGGATGAGAGCTACGCTCGTGGTGTCCCGTCTTCCCAGCACTCGTTGTCATATAACGCTTTAAAATTCTGATGGTTTTGGCCTCCACCACCACCTCACCTAACTTGTTCCAACTGTCTACCACTCTGTTTACAAAAGTGAATTTTCTTATATTTCTCCGGGAGCTTTGTTTCGTTAGTTTAACCCTTAAACTGCGCAACACATCATATGATGTGTTGAGTAACTTGCTATAAATTGCGCATCACATCATATGATTTATTGGAGTACTACGCAAGATTTAAATGGCCTGCGGATACACGGGGTTCACCTCACCTTCATCAGGGCTCTTGTAAACAGATGCTATTTATAAAAAATCGTGGGCAACATTCCCGGGTGTTAGGACCTCAGTACTGAGTGAGCCACCAAGGCTGGTGCACTGAGCTCACAGCACTGCTGTGCTTCTTGTGACCACAGCATCGCCTAAAAATGTCAAAATATGTAAGTACATACTATTATTTAGTGATGATAGTATTACAGAAGACCCCTGACTGTGATAAAAATGTCCAGGGTTCTGATAATAGCAGGATTGTTGTGATAATTAGCACTGTAGTGGGAGGAGTAATCTTGGTGGAGAGGGAGGTAGCATTGTCTGCTGACTCTGTGTAACTACCTTGTACTGTCTGGACTTACTATACCAGCTTAGTCTTTTGCTATGGTGAACAAAACATGCAAATACTTGTATATAATGTCTGTATATAGTGAATAAAAGCAAAAAACATTATGGTGGGAAGAGAAGGTTGGCAAGTCAGGTGAGATGAGGTAGGGAGGGAGTGGCAGCCAGTGGCGGGCTAGCTGGTGTCTGGTGGTCACTCCTTGCAGCTGTTTGACTCAACATACTAACTTAGTGATTCCTTATGGTGAACACAAATGTAGATACTTATATATAACATGTATATGTAGTGTAATGACAGCAAAAGGAGTTTTGAGAAGCCATTTTGGTGAGGGAGGTGGCGACATCTGCATGATTTGTCATACTGGGTAAGGGTGGCTACTACTATATAAGCAACAAGGAGAAAGATAAGGGCAATACCGAGAATGAATGCAGAAACGAGAAAGTTGGAACAAAAAACACAGAGGTAGCAAAGTCGTGCACGGGTACAAACAAGAATAATACAATCACAGATGAAAATATTTGCAGGTATTATGCAAAAGGACAGTGCAGATATGGGCCAAGAGGCACGGAATGCTCATTCATGCACCCACGGAAATGCCAAAACTGGTTAGGGAAAGACAGATGTCGTTTTGATAGTGTAGATATGTTCACCCTAAGCTATGCAAACTCCCAGTTAATGAGAGGAAATGCTACGATCTTCATTGCCCTGATTTCCACGTCAGAGGTACACAGCGCTATATAAGAGAGGAAGTCCAATATAATGGCCCTGAAATTTTTTTAGAGGCAGGCACAAACAGGGAGAAACAGACAAGCTGAAACGTGGCAGGAGTACGGATGGAGAGGGGGGAAATGCCCAAAACTGGACTACGGTTTGTCATCAAGCCCACACATACTACACCCCCCAACTACACAGAGACTACCACACTCCCCAGTATCACTTCCAAAACTGGACAAACCATTGCCACAACAACACACCCTGGGTCAGGGTAGAGAGGAGGGAGAACTACCAAAACCTTCCAGAAGTGACACAATATGGACAATCATTCATATTTGCAAACATTCAAGGTTTAAAGCCAAAGTCAAGAAATAAAGTTAAGTTCATAAATGGCCTCCTATTAGAGTCAAACTCAATATTTGGGGCATTCACGGAAACTCATACAAAAGATTACATGGATGGTGAAATCTGGATTCCAAATTATAATTTATATAGATGTGATAGAAAAACTAGGTCAAATGGAGGAGTAGGTCTGTATATTAAAGAAGAACTGGTATGCACAGAACTACTAAACTCAACTAATGAGGTGGTAGAGGTACTTGGAATTAAGGTAGAGAAACTAAACCTAATTATTATTCTAATATATAAACCGCCAGATACAACGGTTGAGGAATTCACAGAGCAGATGCACAAAATAGAGAACATACTTGATAACCTAGCAAACCCAGCTCCAGGTATTATCTTCCTTGGAAATTTCAATTTACTGAGTCTAAAATAGAGAATGGCAAATACAAATATCATAGCAGGGAATGACCCGGGAAATAACCAACCACAGGTCAGAGAACTTTTGAGATTCTGTGACAAATTCTCGCTCAATCAACAGATTACAGAGCCAACTAGGAATGAAAACACACTAGACTTGCTATTCACAAACAATGATGAACTAATCAGAGACATCACAATCTCAGATACTTCATACTTGGACCATAAGCTCATTGAAATGCGAACTAGCATAAATAATGGTAGTAGGTCTAAGAGACCCAACAAGCGAGAAGGAATATTCAATCAATTCAATTTCAACAATAAGAGGATTGACTGGGAAAAAATAAATGTAGACCTTGCAACCATTTAATGGGAGACGGTCTTAAGCGACAAAACTCCCACACAGGGAATAGCTCAACTGACAGCTGAAGCTTACAAGGTCTGCTTGAAGCACGTACCTGTGAGGAGGGGCAGAAGAGGACCACTCTAGAAAGAGAACGCAGACAACTGTACAGAAGGAAAAAAATAACGGAAATGCTTCGGCAGACACAACTATCACAAGCAAGGAAAACAAGCCTAAGCAGGGAGATCGAAGAAATAGAACAAACGTTGAAGTGATCATATGAGTCTGAGGAAATGGAATTGGAACAGAAAGCTATACAAGAGATAAGGAAAAATCCGAAATATTTTTTCACATGCAAAATCAAAATCCAAAACCTCGACCAGTATTGGACCGTTAATTACAAATGAAGGTACGTACACAGAGGACAACAAAGAGATTAGTGAAATTCTAAGAAGCCAGTATGAGGCTATGTTTAGCACACCAATAAATAACATGAAAGTTGATGACCCAGACAGCTTCTTTATGAATGACATTCAAGCTGCAGGTAATATAACGGATATTACCACAAACTCTGAAGACTTTGAAAGAGAAATTGACAATATGCCTATGCACTCAGCTCCTTGGCCTGACTCATGAAATTCAATATTCATAAAGAAATGTAAAGTACCAGTAGCGAGAGCACTCGGCGTAATATGGAGAAAGAGCCTGGATACAGGGGAGATACCAGCAGCACTTAAATCTGCAGATATAGCTCCGTTGCACAAGGGGGTTGAGTAAAGCCTTGGCAGAAAATTATAGGCCAGTTGTACTAACATCACACATAATAAAAGTGTTTGAAAGAGTGATCAGGAATCAAATTTCTAGTTTTATGGAAAACAATGAATTGCACAATCCAGGACAACATGGATTTAGAGCGGGAAGATCCTGTCTGTCACAGTTATTCAACCACTATGACAAAATCACAGAAGCCCTAGAAGAAAAGCAAAATGCAGATGTTGTATACACAGACTTTGCAAAGGTGTTCGACAAATGTGACCATGGGGTGATAGCTCACAAAATGAGGTCAGTGGGAATAACTGGAAAAGTAGGACGCTGGATACTCAATTTCCTGTCGAACAGACAGGACCAGCCCCTCAATTATTTTCCACGTGTAAATTATTATGTATCTCTCCCGCCTGCGCTCAAGGGAGTACAGATTTAGGCTCTTTAGTCGGTCCCAGTAATTTAGATGTTTTACTGAGTGGATTCTAGCAGTAAAGGATCTCTGCACGCTCTCCAGATGTGCCTAAGGAGGCCTAAGGTCAGCAATTTCAGGTCAGCAATTTCCCCAGCTTTGAAAGGGGCTGTCATTGTGCAGCAGTACTCCACTCTAGAGAGCACAAGCGTTTTGAAAAGTATCATCATCGGTATAGCATCTCTAGTGTGAAAAGTTCTTGTTATCCAACCTGTCATTTTTCTTGCAGTTGTGACGGCTACTTTATTGTGTTCTTTAAAGGTAAGGTCTTCCGACATGAGTACACCCAGATCCTTTACATTGCCTTTTCGTTCTATGTTATGATTTGCCTGAGTTTTGTATGTGGTTTCTGTTTTTATATTTTCAATTTTTCCGTAGCGCATGAGCTGGAACTTATCCTCGTTAAACACCATATTATTTTCTGTAGCCCATAGAAAGACCTGATCTATATCTGATTGGAGGTATGCCGTGTCCTCTATGTTGCCAACTCTCATGAAAATCCTAGTGTCATCTGCAAAGGATGATACAGTGCTATAGGTTGTGTTCTTGTCTATGTCCGATATGAGGGTGAGAAAAAGTACTGGAGCAAGCACAGTACCCTGGGGGACTGAGCTCTTCACGATGGATGGGCTGGATTTTATTTTGTTGACTATTACACATTGGGTTCTGTTAGTCAGGAAATTGTAGGTCCATCTGCCTATTTTCCCGGTAATTCCTTTTGAACGCATTTTATGTGCAATAACGCCATGATCACATTTATCAAAAGCTTTTGCGAAATCTCTGTAGATTACATCAGCGTTTTGTTTGTCTTCCATCTCATCTAATGCCATATCATAGTGGTCCAGCAACTGCGACAGGCAAGAGCGCCCTGTTCTGAAACCATGTTGTCCGGGTTTATGGAGATGCTGTGATTCCATGTATTTTGTGATCTTACTTCTTAGTGTGCACTCAAAAATTTTTATGATGTGCGATGTTAGTGCTATCGGTCTGTAATTTTTTGCCTCTGCCTTATTTCCTCCTTTATGGAGTGGTGCTATGTATCTCTGCTGTTTTTAGTATGTCAGGGATAACTCCAGTATCTAGGCTTTGTCTCCACAGAATGTGAAGGGCCTGCGATAGTGGTTTTTTACAGTTCTTGATGAATATGGAGTTCCAAGAATCCGGGCCTGGTGCAGAGTGCATAGGCATACTGTTTATGGCTTCTTCAAAATCTAGTGGGGATAGGGCGACGTCTGATATATGATTTGATGTTGACCTTAGAACAATTCATTTAATGTTTTGCACATTTCTTGTTCATTCTCTGTGAACCTGTTCCCCCATTCTCAATCTCTTGAATTTTATCCTTTACATGTACAGGCATACCTCAGAATAAGAGTTTAATCCGTTCCTGGAGACGCCTCGCCTTCCGAAAACTCGCATTCCGAAGTTAATTTCCCCATAAGAAATAAAGGGAAATGAATTAATCCGTTCCTGACTACCCCAAAAACCCCACATCAAACTAAATTTTTATACCTAATTTACCTAATTCATCTAAATAAACCTACAAAACTGTGTTCCAGTTATTACTTACCTTCTTGTCGAGTGCTGTAGGCGTATGGAAGATGGTGAGGAGGGGGGAGGAGGAGAGGAGTTACTGTTTGGAAGGGGAGTCCCCTTCCATAATCACATCACATAACCCCATGCCTTGTAACACTATGGATACCACTTCTCTTTCTAAATTTTTCAAACCAGCCCCTGCTTGCCTTAAACTCTTTCTTATCTGCATCACTCGTTGCAGGGGTATTCTTTAGAAGGTCTTCGTGCAACACCCTGGCTTTCTCACAAATAATGGCCTCCGAAACACTATCACCCCTCAACTCCTTGTCGTGTATCCAAATTAATAACAACTTTTCCACTTCTTCAAGTATTTGTGGTCTTTGTGCCGTTAATGTTCTTACTCCTTTTGCCACTTTAGCACCCATAATCTTATTTTTCTTCTTAAGTATAGTGCATATTGTTGATGTGGCTTTGTTGTACTGCCTACAAAGTTCAACAACACGTGTACCGTTCTCATGCTTCCGAATGATCTCTTGTTTCTCCTCTATTGTCATCCTCACATGAGCTTTCTGGCCTTTATCCTTACCACCGGCTTTCTTGGGACCCATGGTGAGATATATAATAACAAATTGTATAGACAAATCACCAAAAATCCAACAAAACACTGAAAATCCGCGAGAAGAATTGATGTGGGGGTAGTCACTGAGCGCGAGACAATAATAAACTGAGGGGCGGAGGGGCGACGAACGCGCTAGGTCGGCTGTACGCGTATCAACAAACTCGCGTCCAAACTCGCCTCCCGAAGTAACCCTCGCCTTCTGAGACAAATTTTTGGAGTAAATACACCTCGCCTTCCGAAAACCTCGCATACAGGGACAATCGCATTCCGAGGTACCACTGTAGCTTGCTTTTAGTGAATTTATAGAAAAGGCCTATCTTGAGGTTATCTTGAGATTCTTTCAGGGCTTAGTGTCCCTGCGACCCGGTCCTCGACCAGGCCTCCTTTTTGTTACACACCCCCAGGAAGCAGCCTTTAGCAGCTGTCTAACTCCCAGGTACCTATTTACTGCTAGGTAACAGGAGCATCAGGGTGAAAGAAACGTTTTGCCCATTTGTCTCCGCCTCCACTGGAGATCGAACTCGGAACCTCAGGACTACGAATCCGAAGTGCTGTCCTCCCAGCTGTTAGGCGCCCTGGACCTGTTTTACACACGTCTGCTATCCCTGTCTCAGCGTTCCTTCCTGTCTCCCTCCTCACTGCTGTGTATTTGTTTCTTGCTTGTTTGTAAGCTGTTATGTTTGTAGGTTAGGCCTCTTCCTATATTGTACCCATTTTCTTGTGTTTTCCTCTTAGGCCATTTAAATTTTTGTTAAACCAGGCCTGTTTTGTGGTTCTGCATCTGTTTTGGTGTATAGTGTTTATTTTCTGTACCTTCATCGTATATTTCACAGAATTTAGCTTACATCTTGCTTACTTCCTTGCCTAGCTACAAGTCTTTCTAGTTAAATTTATTACAGAATTTGCTTAGTTCTCCATAGTGTCCTCTCTTGAAATATGGTTTATCAACTATTTAAATTTTGCCATTTTCTTCTAGATTATATCGCAAAGCATATTTTATTTTTAACAGGACATGGTCACTTTCCCAAGGGAGGATGGTACTGAATGTTAAATATCATTCTTTCCTAGTAAATAACAAATCCAAGTATTGGCAGAACATCCCCCTTTTCTCATTCGTTTGGCCTGCTTGTGTTGATGCATGAATGTCTTTAGGATGGGGTTTATAAATCTTCCTATCCAAGTGTCCTCAGTTCTTGGGTCTTGCTTCATAGGTCTCCGTCTATTGCTTTGAAGTTCCCCAGTAGTGACAGTCTCAATTTATCTATCTGCTCTGGGGAAGAGGCTCTTCAGGCTCTTACTATAGAAGAGCTGCTTCTAAGTAAGAAGAGGCTCTTACTATAATCTCTCATGCCTGTTAACCATTAAACTGCGCATGGCGTATATATACGCCATGAGTAACATGTCCCACCGTGCGCATGACATATATATATACGTCATTGGGTGCCGGGCAAGATTCAAATGGCCCGCGGCTACACAGGGTTCACACCAGCTTCCTCAGGGCTCTTGTAAACAGACGCCATGTTAAAAAAAAATCGTGGGCAATATTCTCCGGTGTGAGAACCACAGTACTGTGGGAGCAACCCAAGCTGGCACATGCAGCATGAGCTAACAGCATTGCTGTTCATCTTGTGACCACAGCATCGCCTAAAAATGTCAAAATAAATATGTAACTATTATTTAGGGATGGCAGTATTACAGATGACTCCTGAGTTTCATAAAAATGACCAGGATTGTGACAATGTCAGACCATGGAGGAAGAATTGAAACAGGAATTTTCTGAAGTACTTATATTAATACATTTCAGAAGGAATGCAATTAATGTATGGAATGCAAGGAATACAATGTATTAATATACAAAAGTATTTACGGAAATTTCTGTTTCAATTCTTTCTCCGTGGTCTGATATTGTCACATTTTTCATCACGTGCTAATTTTTGTGATTTACACACGACCAGGATTGTGATAATAGCAGGATTGTTGTGATAATTAACGCTATGTGGGAGGAGTAATGCTGAGGGAGGGAGATAGTGTCGTTTACGGTCTGTGTTGCCACCTGTTATTGTCTGCATTCATTATACCAGCTCAGTGGTTCTCTATGGTGAACACAAATGTAGATACTTGTGTGTATTAGTGTAATAACAGCAAAAGGATTATGTTGGGAGGAGCGATTTGGGTGACAGAGGTGGCGTCATCTGCATGATTTGTCTAGCTGTGTAGAGGGTTGCCACTATTCTCTTTGAGCACCCTACAAGCTTAGGTGCACAGTTACGGTGCATACAACATGTAGGTACTTATATATAATGTGTGTATATAGTGTAATAACACCACAAACAGTATTGTTGGGGGAGAAATTTTTAGTGCGCCTGACCTTGAATGAGTGAGGGAAGCAGCCACCAGCTGACTGTGTGTGTGTGTAGCAATGTCTCTTAGTGCCTGAACTAACTATATCAGCTTAGTTGTACAGTTGTGGTGAACAAAACTTGTAGATACTTATATGTAATGTGTGTATACAGTATAGTGTAATAACAGCAAATTTGTTTGTTTTATGAACGTAATAATTGAACCACTAATATGAACACCACACTTTTGAGTATAGCGATGATTCACACATTTTATCATATAAATCTATCACACTACACACTATTGAATAATATTACTGCAAAAAATAAGTAAAAATTGAAACACGGGACAGGTATCGGCTCTACTGTCCTCTACCCTGCCCGTGAATGTGCAAACTGAAACTTATACCGAATTCCAAAGACCCCCAGAGTATACTCTGGTAGTAGAGTCCCACGCCACGTGGTCTTAGCTGTTTGTTCGGCTAAGCTTCTACAGCCACGTGACGTCGTACTAGGTTTTCTAGCAAACTCGAGGGATCCCTTTATGCCGCCACCACCAGACAATTAACCAGAAGCGTCAATTAATTAGGGTCTGGACCAATTAATCGATCATTACAACCTTGGGGCTTGATCCCCAATTACTTGGAAAAGGAGGGAAGAATCTACGTTAAGTGTGGGGGAATTATAGCAAACAAAAGGGATAACTGAACTCTTAAACTTTGTTAGGCTTGCGGCCCAACTAAAACTCGCTCGTGGAGACCATGTGACAAGGACATGAGAGACATACAACATGGAAATAATAAAATGCAAATTATAAGCTAAATATTTATTAATGCCAAATCTAAACAAAGACTAAATAAAATGACTCCCTATACTTAACACTCCCTAACAAGGCATGAAATGAACTATTTCCCTATACAAACTGTAGCAAACTATACCTTTTACTGCGACCAGCTGGGGTTCAACTGATCTATATGGGAGGGGGTGAGAGTGGATGTTGTTGACCGGCAGACACTGAATCTCCGTCGCTCTGCCTTCCTCACTGAAGCCAGAGCTAGGGGTATTCTTATGCCAGGTTTACTAAGTTTACTAGCAGGGTTTAAGTTGAACAACTAATCTCTATTGTACTGAACAACCCAGATGGTTGAACTCTTTTTAAACTGATGGTAATTGCACAGGCATCGTAGGGAAAAGCTATTTCCGATTAAAATATGGCTATTTGACCTCTTGAGAATTTCTAAATGTGGAAGGCTTTGGTGACCTTTTGACCCAGGGTCGTCAGGATTCCTCCGCGTCAGAAGTTAGTCCCCTGCTAGTGATGTCACTGACGGTGATTTACTCATTATTTCGGCAATTGAGAATACGTTTGATACTTGAACAGGAATACTATTGAATACCCTTTGAATGAAGACTTGAATTTCTCTAAATTACTGAATTCTGTAAAATAATTCATTATATGTTGCTTAAGACAAAGGCACCGGCCATTTTGTGATCTAAACCACTAATCCCCAGGTAACCTCCCAGGAGAGATGTCCCGTGCTTCCCGAGTCAGGTCACTACCGCTTGACTCCAACTTTCCAAACTCCCATAGTCTATGAAAAACCATACTGAATAATTCCCTACAACAAACCTAGTTTGTTACAAAATCAATCAGAGACATTGAAATAATTAGGTAATAATATCTTTGTGGCAACTCTCACCTGTCAGCTCGGGTGACGCTGACCGCCTCTGACAACTGCTGTCAATGCCCACATTTTGCCAGACTTCCTCGGCCTATTGCGCCCAAAAGATGTCACCTATGATTTTTTTTCCCGTGCTCAGTGAACACGATGTTCACTGTTCAGATGTTTAGAAGATGAATCAATTTTCTGGGGGGAGCCCCTACGGCTCCCCGGAGCTATCCATGGCTGATATGGATACCCTAACTGTTTTGCATCAGTCGATGTGGGTGGAGTTCTAGGCCTACCGGGGACTATGAGCCAGAACCTGGCCCCCTCAGAGAGGCACGGGGAGCATAGAAATGCACATGTGATTTGGAGCATTCTATATCTGCCATTGACCGGGACAGGCACCCAGAAAGGTAAGCGCCACAAAACAAACCCCTATTCTGGTTAAACAACAAAAATCGACAAACGAGTGGACAGAACTCCCCCAGGAAAACGAACTAACAAGCATGACGTCACGCGAGCCGCGCCGCATGTCTGCGCAGCTCCCCCCTCCCCGGGAGGGGGAAGGGGGAGCCCCAGACTACCGCGCCGGCGATCCCCGCCCCAGTTCTGAGGCTGGATATCAAAACCGTGAAAAAAAAACCCGCCGACCGGAGGGCGGGAGGGTGCCGGGCAGCCTCCGGGACTCACCCAGAAAACGGCGTTTCATTACATTCAACGCTGGTTTTCTGGGGGGAGCCTCTACGGCTCCCCGGAGCTACCTCACCAAAGACTACCTAAAAACAAGGGGACATACCCGGGAGGCGGTCGGAGAAACACTCCACAACACGAAGTCGAGACAACAACCCAAGGTATAGCATTCGCCAGAAAAAAGGGAGAACGGCCGCAGACGAAAAAAACCTAAGATCACGACAATAGGAGCCAAAAACCACTGCGCCTGAGAAGAGCAAGAAGCTCTGCCACACGGCCCCCAGAGGCGAATGCCAACACAAAAAGAAAACCGAGGCAAAGCAAACCTGACCCCAAGGAGCCACAACCACCAAGGAGAAGAAAAACAGGAGAGCACCCTGTCCAAAGACCAGGATGACACAGGCATTAGCAGGCTGGAGGTGTAACAACACACGATACAACCTGGGCCTCAGATTCCAATTTGCCCTAAAAATGCAACAAATGAAAACTCGTTCGATTTCAATCAAACTTTTTTGACAAGTTCTATATGAAAAGTGTTTCATCTGGTCCAAGTTTCAGCATCGTAGCATAAATAGGAAGGGAGAAAAAAAAATATTGAAGTAGTTGTGAAAATTATGCCAAAATAGTCAAAATCGATTATCAATCAAAAGTGTCAACTGAAATCATAGCTATGACTCTTTGCTATCACAATAGCATATATTAAACAAATATTATAATTAGTTTAATTGAAAAAATTTTTTAAGAAAAAAAAAAAGCATTTTTTTTTTCTTTTTATTTTACGGGCGATTTGCATCAAACTTACACACCTGACAGTACGTAAGCCTATCTGTAAGGATGCCAATTTTGGAGAAAATTGGTTGATGTCAACCTCGGCCACAGATTTTAGAACCTTAGACTTTATTAATTTCTGTTTTTTTTTTCAATTGACACAAACGTTTACAAAACTGATTCATTTTTTATTCAATTTACATGAAACTTACACAGTATATGTGGAGGGCATGTCTCTACATTCAAGAGTTTTCATTTTTCTCTAAGTTCATTTATTGATTTTATAATAGCAATAAACATGCCATATTTGCAAAAATATTTTTGGTAACTTTGAACATTTGTATTAGGAAAACTAAAGATGTTTTCGAAATTCTATATCTCAAGGTCCTTTATTATATGCTAATGTGTCACAGAATAATTATATCTGAAACGTGTGCTCTGAAGTGTGGACTTGAAAATGTGTAAAAAAATGTTGAAAAAAACAAAAACAAAAAAAATCACCCATTCTATTTACGCTGCAGTACTGAAACTTGGGTCAATTAAAGCACTTTTCATATACAGCTAGTCAAATAATATTGGTTGACATTGAACAACTTTGACTCTGACAACCTGACGCCCCCTTAAGTAGGTTCAGGAGGCCATTGCGGCCTCCTAAATATTTTCCTGTATGACCCAAATTTTTCCTCGATAATTGACCCTTTCTCGTTTGAGTCCGGTTCTGCTTTTCCTTATTGGGTACATTATGAGGTGCTGAAGTCATCCTGGTTGGCAGACTGCCCTTTCTTTTCTTTGGGGTGTGGCATTCGTTCTGTCGGACCCGCATGCTTGAATGGCGGGAAACTTCTATGCTCGTTCAGGTTTACCTGGGGGCGAGTTGGAGCACTTCAGTAGGTGCTTATTTGTGTCTTCTTCGTAAAGATATTGTCCAGGTGCAGCTTCACATGCAGGTTCTTGTCCTTTCGTCGTCTCTGGTGGCTGAGGATTTGTGCGCCCGAGGGCGGCTCTTGGATGTTCATCGCCCTATTGTCCGTTGACATTTGCAAATTCTGCGGTTATGCAGTATCTGCTGGTGGCTTTGGCTAGCTGTCTCCCTATGTCTGACGTGTTGGTTCTCTGTGGTGGCTGTTTCCCAGAGGGGTCGTACCAGGGTTCGGGGTTCCTTCGGTCGTGGTAGACCAGTGGTGCCAGTTTCAGAACAGGCGTTGCCCTCGCAGCCGGTGGTGTCTGGTCGGTCGACTTCTCGTAAGGAGCATCGACTTTTTTGCGGGTTGCCCCATTGACGGAGTGATGATGGAGGAGGCTCGTGCTGTTTGCTCACTCCTGGTCCTACTATTTGTGGATGTTTTGGGTCGTTTCCTTCGGCTTGCGGTGGCAATGGGTGGCTCCTCCTCCTGGGGGGGTGGGGGTAGGCCTCTTCTCCTGCTGTCAGGTTATCTTAGCTTGGGTGTGGTCAAAAGGCCCTCATCGGTCAGGTGGGTTTCCCGCTTATTTCCAGTCCCGTAACGGGACTGTACAGATCTGAGGTTCATTTTGGACTTGTCCCGTCTGAACCCCTGGATGACCACTTTGTCCCAGGTCCGGCTATTTTTGGTACCAGATGCTTTGATGTTTCTGGACCTACGGGATGCATATTGGCATGTCCCAATTATCTGGGGTTCCAGGGATTGGCTCATTTTTTTGTGGGGCGGCAAGCTTACCGCTTTCATTGCCTTCTATTCGGCTTGAATCTGGCACCTCGTGTTTTCAGACTCTTACCCGAGTCATGGTGACCCGCTTGCTTCCGCTTGGTTCAGGTTTTGATCTACCTCGACGACTGGCGGGTGTGGTCTCTCTGCGTGTCTGCTTGCCAGGAGATTGGTTCTTTCCCAGCTCACCGGGTTCGGGTTCCTTCTGAACTGGAGGAAGTCCCATCTGGGTCCCTCCCAGGTTCGGACTTGGCTGGGTCTTGTATGGGACTCTCGGACCGCTTTCTGTCTCTCCCTCCGGTGTCGTTGCTGTGGTTGCGGTCCCGCCTTCTACGCGATTGTTGGGTATGGTCTTCGGGGGCCTTGCGTCGGCTGCTGTGTCACCGGCTTCCTTTTGGGTTTTTTGGGGTTTAGGGCCATTGTGCCTACCTGAGTCCTTGCTCAATGTATACACACGGATGCATCGTCTCTTAGCTGGGGTTTTGTGACCAGTGCTCGCCAGGCTGGCCAGGGTCTGTGGGGTCCGTTCTATCATCAGGCTCACAGCCCGGTGTGGGAGTTCGCGGCAGTGTGGCTGTCGCTTCAGAGGGTTCATGCCTCTTGCAGATTTACGATCGGGCTCCATTCAGACTGCGCCACCATGGTTCATTGCCTAAACCGAGGGGGTTCGATGCGGCACTTTGCTTTTTTCGGGCTGGTTGCTTCAGGTGACTTGTGTGGTGAGTTCTCGGGGTTTGGCTCTCCTGGCGGTTCACATCCAGGGAGTGTCCAATGTCCAGGCGGATGGCCTATCCCAGTTAATTCACCTTTCCACAGAATGGACGGTCAACGCCGTCTCGTACAGTTGGTTCTGCTGGACACACGGGTGCCCGGAGGTGTTCCTCTTCGCGTTGGCATGGTCTATGTGGCGCCCTTAGATGTCATTGACCAGTCGATGCCTTTCGGCAGGACTGGTCGAGGTGGGGTTACCTTTGCCTCTTCCCCCTGGTTCCACTGTTACTTAGAGTTCTGGCTCGGTTGGAGACTTGCCAGGGGAGAGTTCTCCTGTTGACCCTTTGGTGGCCGGCCCAGCTTTGGTTTCGGGCAATGCTTGCTCAGTGTCCGAACCTTGGGACTTTTCTGCGGCTCCGCCTCTTCCAGCAGATCGGTCTGGTCCAGTACATGGCTAGTTCAATCTTCTGCTCTGATCTTCGCGTCTGGTCTCTCTGATGCAGGTCTATTACCATTCGTTTGGTGATTAGGTGGCTTCGTTGATGGTGTCCTACCTGCATGTTTTGTCTCGGCAGCAGTATGAAGTTTCCTGGTGATCCTTTTGTCATTTTTGTCTCTTCGTTGATTGTCTTCGTCCTTTCTCTCTTGGCTGTTTCAGGACTGTCATCTTATGCCGAATACTTTTTCCTCGTATCGTGTGGTGCTGGTGGAGCCGCTCCAGCTTGCGCTCAGGGTGAAAGTTACTTCTGCTCAGTTTTGCAAGCTGTCTCGTGCTTTGTTTCACCTCTGGCCTGCTCATGCGCCACCTGAGTCGCTCTGGTCGTTGAACCGGCTGCTCTCTTTTGTCTTCTCAGTTTGTAGTGGCCCTTTTGGTTCGGAATTGTTTTGATTAGTTTTTTTTCCTGTTGGCATTGTTCTCTGGGATTCAGGTCGGGGTGGCTTCATGCTTTCCTCCTGCTCGGGTTTCTGCTCTTTCGGTCCTGATGGTAGGTTGGTTTGTTTGCAGCCGTCTCCTCCTTTCTGGTGAAGAACAAGACGGCGGCTTTCCGGAAAGGTCCTTGGGTGGTTGATGCTTAGTTGGTTCGGCTGGAGGTGCATCACGTGTTTTGTCCGATTGCGGCTTTCCCCATTATTTGTGCGCTATGGTCTTGGTGGCTGAGGACATGCTTTGAGTTGACCCAGTTTCCCTTATTCCCTGTCGAGTCTCCCAGGTCATCCCCAGGGTTATTCGGTCCAGCCAGCCTGCTATCTATCCCCGTGCTCGTGACATTCGTAAATTTGGTGCTATGGTTACCATTTTTGGTAATATATCTTGGGCTGACATTCAGGCGCAAGGGCTTTGGAGGTCGAATAGGGTCTTTGCAGTCCATTACCTTGTTAATGTTCCTTGCCCTAGTCAGGCATGTGTCGCTTTGGTTTGGAAGCTGTAGCCAGTTGTCTCGACTTTGTGTTGAGCTGCGAGTGGCGGCCACCTCCCGGATAAGTCTCTTACATTTTCTGTGGTTAGGTAGCTCTGGGGAGTTGGAGGGGCCTTCCACAGAAAACCAGTGTTGAATATTGTATAATGAAATGCCATTTTCTGGGAGAGTCCCGGAAGCTCCCAGCAACCTTCCCTTCCTCCCTCCCTTTGGTTGGTGGTACTCGTGTTTTTTTTAATCTCCAGTCTGAACTGGAGTTGGATGGCCGGTACGGGGGTCTAGGGCTCCCTCTTCCTTCTCCCAGGGAGGGGGAAGCTGAGGAGACAGCGGCACGGCGGCGGTTGTGCCGTCATGCTTGTTTGCTTGTTTTCATATTGGGGAGTTCTGCTTGATAGTTCAGCTTTCTGTAGCAATTTTGAACCAGGTGGAGTGTGTTTTGGGACATATACCTTTCTGGGTGCCTAACCTGGTCGATGGCAGACACAGAATGTTTCCAATGACATGGAGGTTTCTATAAGCCATTGCTCCTTGTGCCTCTCGGAGAGGGCCAGATTCTGGCTTGTGGTCCCCGGTAGGCAAGAATTCCAATTGAATTTACTGATGCTACGGTCTAATAAATACATATGAGCCCGGTAAGCTCCCGGGAAACCCCTTGAACTTGCTCAGAAAATGGCGTTTCATTATGTTCAAAGCTGGTTTCATGTACTATTTCACAGGCTTTATAGTCCCCATCACATTCTAGAAAAATAGTGTGCGCGCGCGCTCGTGCGCGATAATGCACGTGTGTGTGCGTGTACGCACTCGTGCGCGATGGTGCTCGTGTGAGTGTGCACAAAATTAAGTGAACTTGCAGTTATTTATGCTTGACTTTCAAATAAATTGAATTTAATTTGAATAAAAGTTTTAAAAGTTTTAAAAGCAGCCTAGGTCACTTGGTGTTGTCTTATGGCACAATACTATAGAAGTTAATCATTCATAATAGATTAGATTTTCAAAGAGCCCAGTTTAATTATTCATCTTAGAATAAGAATACTACAGTATTTAAATTTTTTGATTGTACATGGTGTCTAGTGACAGATTACAATGTATAATTATGTTACTGCTGTGTTACCAAAGATGGAAGATGGTCATTCTAATTAGTTAAATTAATTCCAGGCAGCAGAAGTGGGGCATGAATGGTTACCTGTATGCACCTAAAGATGACTACAAGCATCGTGCAAATTGGCGTGAGCTGTATACAGTTGAAGAAGCAGAACATCTTACGGCCCTTATAACTGAAGCTCGCTTGCATGGTGTCACCTTCTTTTATGCCATTTCTCCTGGTTTAGACATTACTTATTCAAGTCAAAAGGAAGTTTCAGCTCTGAAGAGGAAACTAGAACAAGTTGCACAGTTAGGCTGCAATGCTTTTGCTATTCTGTTTGACGACATTGATCCTGAAATGAGTGGTGCAGACAAAGAAGTGTTTCAGTCATTTGCACATGCACAAGTGTCAGTTACCAATGAAGTTTTTACCCATTTAAGCCAACCTAAATTTATGTTCTGTCCTACACAGTATTGCTCTACAAGAGCTGTGCCAAATGTCCAGACTTCTGAATATCTTAATACCATTGGCCAAAAATTGGCTCCTGAAATAGATATCATGTGGACCGGACCAAAAGTCATAAGCAAGGTTAGTACTCTCTGATCCATCCTGCCTTCCCCCTCCCCCACCCTTCTTGGCAGTCTCTTCTTCCTCACTCCTGCTAGTCTTCCGTCTCTCTTACTCTACTCTTTCAGCTTTCCCTTTTTCTTTCCCACTCTCCTGCCGTTCTTTCTCCCCCTCTCCTTCTCTTCCTCTCCCCTATCTTTCTCCCCGTGCCTTTCTCGTCCTCGTCTTTCTCTCCTCTGACAGGAGTAAGCAATTTTAACACCTGGGTGAATTTCTTTTCTTTCTAGTAAACTGCATATTTGCTATTTCTAAAGATCTTCGAAGACTAACTTTAAAATGGCAAAATTCTTCTGAAATTGCCATGATCATTCCTAGCCATATATTATCATAATACCCACAGGCAATATATTGACACCTTTTTTGTGCAGGTGTACTACTCTCAATATGGTTAATTTTATTTATCATAAACACTGATGATTGCAGTTAGATGTTCAGTAAGCCTCTATTTGAGTCTTGGGAATTATTTTACAAAAGCTTTTTGTCTCCCTCACTGAAATAGCTTCATTCAACCTATTGAACAGTAGTAATTTATTTGGCTACACCTTTTGCTTTGCCCCCCCCCCCCCCCAAAAAAAAAAAAATGTACGGCATTGAAATACATAGCACTAAAATCATACATAGCTTTTGGTGTCAATGTGTCCTGCATTGGTGCTCAGTGACTAACCATTGCTATACCTTTTCATAGTTCCTTACAATACCATCAATGGCATTCTTACCATTATCTGTCATAAATGTCATTCGGCTTGAACACCAAAATCTTTGTGATTGCAGAGGTTTATAAAATTGTTCCTATTTTTATATTGCCCACCACACCCATCAGAATAGTAAATACAGTGACACCTTTGTTTACATTCCTAATCCGGTCCCAGAGATGCGTCTACACCAAAAATTCGTACGCCAAAACAAATTTTCCCATAAGAATTCCACGTGAATTAAATTAATCCGTTCCACACCCCGAAAAATATTATCTGAAAAATACATTATATACAAAATTCTACTCAGATTTTTCATACACAAAACAATCGGGTAAAAATATAAAGCATAAGTAAAATAAGTGAACATGTATTTAACTGTACAGTACTTTACCTTTATTGAAGGACTCTTGTTGGCCTAGGGTGAGGAGGCAGGAGCGGTTGTGGTGTATGGGGAGGCAAGGAGGAGGAGGAGGGAGGTGGTGGTGGTGGTGGTGAGACTGTCCTGTGCTTCTCATCCCTCCCTCCCTTCCTCTCCTCATCCCTCCCTCCCTCCCTTCCTCTCCTCATCCCTCCCTCCCTCTCCTCATCCCTCCCTTCCTCTCCTCATCCCTCCCTCCCTCTCCTCATCCCTCCCTTCCTCTCCTCATCCCTCCCTCCCTCCCTTCCTCTCCTCATCCCTCCCTCCCTCCCTTCCTCTCCTCATCCCTCCCTTCCTCTCCTCATCCCTCCCTCCCTCTCCTCATCCCTCCCTTCCTCTCCTCATCCCTCCCTCCCTCCCTTCCTCTCCTCATCCCTCCCTCCCTCTCCTCATCCCTCCCTCCCTCCCTTCCTCTCCTCATCCCTCCCTCCCTCTCCTCATCCCTCCCTCTCCTCATCCCTCCCTCCCTCCCTCCCTCCCTCTCCTCATCCCTCCCTCCCTCCCTCTCCTCATCCCTCCCTCCCTTCCTCTCCTCATCCCTCCCTCCCTCCCTCTCCTCATCCCTCCCTCCCTTCCTCTCCTCATCCCTCCCTCCCTCCCTCTCCTCATCCCTCCCCTCATCCCTCCCTCCCTCTCCTCATCCCTCCCTCCCTCCCTTCCTCTCCTCATCCCTCCCTCCCTCCCTTCCTCTCCTCATCCCTCCCTCCCTCCCTTCCTCTCCTCATCCCTCCCTCCCTCCCTCTCCTCATCCCTCCCTCCCTCTCCTCATCCCTCCCCCCTTCCTCCCTCCCCCTTCCTCCCTCCCCCCTTCCTCCCTCCCCCCTTCCTCCCTCCCCCCTTCCTCCCTCCCCCCTTCCTCTCCTCATCCCTCCCTCCCTCCCTCTCCTCATCCCTCCCTCCCTCCCTCCCTCTCCTCATCCCTCCCTCCCTCCCTCTCCTCATCCCTCCCTCCCTCCCTCTCCTCATCCCTCCCTCCCTCCCTCTCCTCATCCCTCCCTCCCTCCCTCTCCTCATCCCTCCCTCCCTCCCTCTCCTCATCCCTCCCTCCCTCCCTCTCCTCATCCCTCCCTCCCTCCCTCTCCTCATCCCTCCCTCCCTCCCTCTCCTCATCCCTCCCTCCCTCCCTCTCCTCATCCCTCCCTCCCTCCCTCTCCTCATCCCTCCCTCCCTCCCTCCCTCCCTCTCCTCATCCCTCCCTCCCTCCCTCCCTCTCCTCATCCCTCCCTCCCTCCCTCCCTCCCTCTCCTCATCCCTCCCTCCCTCCCTCCCTCCCTCCCTCCCTCCCTCCCTCCCTCCCTCCCTCTCCTCATCCCTCCCTCCCTCCCTCCCTCTCCTCATCCCTCCCTCTCTCCCTCCCTCCCTCCCTCCTCATCCCTCCCTCCCTCCCTCCCTCTCCTCATCCCTCCCTCTCCTCATCCCTCCCTCCCTCTCCTCATCCCTCCCTCCCTCCCTCTCCTCATCCCTCCCTCCCTCTCCTCATCCCTCCCTCCCTCTCCTCATCCCTCCCTTCCTCTCCTCATCCCTCCCTCCCTCCCTTCCTCTCCTCATCCCTCCCTCCCTCCCCCCCCCCTTCCTCTCCTCATTCCTTGAGGTTATCTTGAGATGATTTCAGGGCTTAGTTGCCCCGCAGCTTGGTCCTCGACCAGGCCTCTACCCCCAGGAAGCAGCCCGTGACAGCTGACTAACTCTCAGGTACCTATTTACTGCTAGGTAACAGGGGCTTCAGGGCGAAAGAAACTCAGCCCATTGTTTCTCGCTGGCGCCCGGGATCAAACCCTTCCTTCCTCTCCTCATCCCTTCCCCCTTCCGTTCCTCATCCCTCCCTATATCTTCCCCTCCCCATCCTCCTCCTCCTTTCCTATCTGCCCCTGCTCCCCTTCCCCCCACTTCCTCACTTGTCCCTTCGCCTCCTTTTTAAACTATTCCATTGCTGCCGTCCTCTCTTGTAATGTCATCCAGAAATATCTTCAAACACTGATAGGAAACACCCAATTGTGATATAATTGCTGGCTACTGGTACACAATAACCTCATTGTATAGGAAGTAATTAAAAATGATGATACTAGAGCATTTACATTAGTCTGTGCTAATGTCATTATATCCATATAGTTAAGAGTTGTAGCTATATTTATGTAACTTGCATAAAAATCAGGCCATAATTTTCTAAAATTAGCATATGGTAACTGCATTTTAAGGGTTAATGCACAAAGTATTATGAAGGTTTGGCTCTAGATGAGGTACAGTGTAGCAGTTAAGTGTTACAAAACATGTTAGAAAATCCATTATGCTCTCCCCTATGCTTTATTTTTTAGCTTTGTAATAAATGGATATCATTACTGTAAATAGTTTGAAAACTCCTTAAGAAGGCTTAATTATTTTTCATATATGGTTTTATTTTTCCTCAGATTTTGAGTGTGGAACACATCCGAGAAGTTACAGAAGTAATGCGAAGACCTCCTGTTATATGGGATAACCTTCACGCAAATGATTATGACCAAGCACGCCTCTTCTTGGGACCATACTGTGGTCGATCTCCAGACCTTATTCCTCTACTCAGGGGTGTTGTTACAAATCCAAATTGTGAATACGGTCCAAATTTCATTGCTATTCACACTTTGGCACAGTGGTCCAAATCCTCAACACTAACCAGTTGTGATAATAGTAAGTGATGTCTTTCTTTATGATATTGGTATGTAAAGTCAGTTTAATCTTTTGAGCTTGTGCAAATTAATTTGTAAGCATCACGATCGTGCCATCCTTCTCTCGAGAACAGATTTAAATATGTAGTACTTGTTAAGATTTCAATGAGATCTCGAGGTTATCTTGATTTCGGGGCTTAGTGTCCCTGCGGCCCGGTCCTCGACCAGGCCTCCTTTTTGGTTACACACCCCCAGGAAGCAGCCCATAGCAGCTGTCTAACTCCCAGGTACCTATTTACTGCTAGGTAACAGGGGCATCAGGGTGAAAGAAACATTTTGCCCATTTGTTTCCGCTTCCACCGGGAATCGAACCCAGAACCTCAGGACTACGAATCCGAAGTGCTGTCCACCCAGCTGTCGGGCGCCCGAGAGATGCTTAAATTTTAAAAATATGTAAATTTTAAAATATTTTTTTTGTCTGCAGTTATATATTATACACTGCTTTAACAAAATTTAATACAGTGGGTGGAGTTCTGAACTTTTATATTTATCTAAATAGCACTGCTGCTGATCACAAATTTTACCCCCACCTTCTAACAACATTGTGTATGGTGTATACACACATCTCTCTGATGAATGAATGTTATTTTTAACGTGATAGTGAGAGGATCTAAAACTCACTTTTATTAACACTTTGGGTGCCCTGGCGGGCGACCCACCTTCCTCAGAGTCAGCAGAGTTGTGAACATGCCAGCCCCCACAAATGTTTATATTCTGTTTAGCTTTCTGACCTAAATTTTTGTGCGACGTTGTTCAGTTTGGCACCAAATTGTTTGCAATAGAGTGCTGTAAAGGCATATCTGCATATAAGAACAACTCGCTTTTCTATACGTATATATTTTTTACGTAAACTCGATAACGTTTCCCTCATACGTGTTTCTTTCGATGCTTTCTTCGTGGATTGGCTCTGTTCTTTATCAGTATCCATCTGGAAGTCAATTTGCAGTGTTTATAAAGTCGGGAACAACAAATGCCTGAACCCGAGATAAAATAATCAGAATGGGGACACTTTTAGACTTGGGAGGACGCGGCTGTCACGAGCGAGGTCTCGAGAACGATGAGCCTCTAGCACGGGTGGACGCCCACATGGCGGGGTCAGGATGCCACGTGGGGTATACAGAGAATGGGCAGAAGTTGGCGCGCATTTTAAAACAAATCCCGTAGTATCCCGTAGGCCCCGAGAGCATACTGCTCTGGTGTACGGGGAATGATGACGTCACGCCCCACCTTTTGGACCCCATAGCAGCCAAAGTAAGTACAATTTCGAACTTCCGTTGCTATACCCATATACAGGGAGGGTTTTTTGACACTTTCAGAAGAAAAATGAATTTTTTCCCGAGGTTTCATTTTCTGCGCACTGGGGGGTGTCATATTTATATGCCGCGCAGTTAAAGGGTTAAAAAGGTTAAGGCAATGGCCTACTGCACTGTGATTTGGGCGAGTCGTTTCAGCAAAAGTTTGCAATTCTTCCCATGCTGCACACATTTTCTTAATTAATGAGGAAGGGACATTCCGTACTGTCTCCTCCTCCCCTGAAGAAATTTCCTCAGCTGTGTCTTGTTGCTGCTCCTTGTGAAGGTCTTCGGTGGTCAGTTCTTCGCTGTGTTCCTCCACCAGCTCGCAACACACAACACTCACAACACTGTGAATGCCATTTCTTTTTCTAAATTTCTCAAACCGTCCCCTGCTCGCCTTGAACTCTTTCGCATTTGCATCACTCATTCCAGGGGTTTTCTTTAAAAGGTCTTCATGCAATATCCTTTCTTTTTCACAAATGATGACCTCTGAAACTCTATCACCCGCTAACTCCTTGCTGTGTATCCAAATTAATAATAACTGTTCAACATCCTCAAGTATTTGTGTTCTATGTTTTGTGATTATTGGTATGCCTTTTGCCACTTTAGCACTCATAATGTCCTTTTTCTAAGCCAGTATGGTGGTCATTACATGGGTTTTCATATGTTGATCCTTACCACTGACTTTCTTGGGACCCATGGCGTGATATATAATAATTACTTTTATGTTCAAAAAGCAAAAAATCACCACAAAAACGGAATTTCTTGTAGGCGTGATTGTCACTAAGCGGTCAGCTGTATTAAACCGAGGCAGGTCGGCCTGCGTGACCAGGAACCACGCGCTCGGTCGACCCGAACATGTACCAACAAATATCGTTAGTCGACGACGCCATCGTATGTCGAGTCTCATTTTTCGATCAAATTTACATCGTAACTCGAAATTATCGTAACTCGGGGCAATCGTAAGTCGAGGTGCCACTGTATATGGAAATTTTACGATTTTCCTCGAGATTTAATGTCCTGTACTGAAGTAAGGGCATCATTGTTAAATGGGCAGTGTTACTAACTCCTCAGTCGTAACCGGGTGTTTTTAATCACACTAATTCTTCTCAAGTCTAGAGATCTATAATCCCAGTGAAATGCAATGAAGTGTTTAACCCCTGGGCTGCTCTTATGATTATAGCCTGCAACACGCCCAGGTACAAGATTTAAAAAAAAACTTATAAAAGTGTTCATTTGTGTTCCATGACTGCAAGGGGGAAGGAATTGTAGGTGACATAAATGAAAAAATCTGTATTGTTATTTTTTATTAACATAGTTTTGATTCCTAATGCATTAAATTGTATTGCAGATGATGCAGTGAGTGCAGATATTAGACTTGAAACTGAAGGGGATGAGTCCAGTGATGATTGTCCAACTGGTTTGTCCCCAAATGCCTACCATCCACGAAGAGCTTTGCGAATGGCTCTCCAAGATTGGCTTGCAGAGTTTAACCATCCTGTGTCTGCTTTTGGAACTATACAGCAACCACAAATTCCAACACCTGTTCCTATATTGCCTTCGGTGAACACTTGCATGTCATTAACGTCGACTACTCTAGCCACTCCTGGACTTCCCCAACCAAATATTAATATCTTGGCTGAAGTTGTTCAAGATACAACTTTCAATCCAACCATGAATCCTATCATGAATTCTCTCGTATCTGAAAATAAAGTAATAGTAGACACGGGACACGAAGAGGCAGATACGGCATCTACCGTCTCGCAGGATGCATCATCCACTTCTGGTGTAGAACCAATGGATTGTAATCCATCTCCTGCCACTTCACCACCTCACAATGAAGATAGTATGATGATAGAAAATGGAGAAATTGCCAAAGTTGAAAGCGATGAAGACAGCACAACCCCGGTGATTGAGACTACTACTCAGGATGAGCTGAACTTCACAACCAAAACCTCACTTACTCTACCACTAGATGCTACTCAAGATAATTCTAATGGACTCACAGTTGATGATTTGCAACTGTTGGCAGATCTCTTTTATCTTCCATTTGAACATGGTAGACAAGGCATTAATATTATGAACGAGTTTAACTGGCTTAAAATAAACTCGCATCTTGTAATTGACCACAAGAAAGATGAAGAAGACACTAAGCCTGAGGTTAGTTTTGCATCTTAGCTAATTTTCATACAATGTGGGGTCCATTAAAGATGTGCACAATCTGTAGCATATTTAGAATGGTCTTTGAGCCATATTAAAAATGTGTTTTATTTTAGTACCTGTAGTACACAAGCTGATTTGGAACAGAAATCACAATCATTCACACTTCACAATAGTGCCCCCAAACAGGAAAGTGCATGTGCTTTCAAAATGTCCTGTGTTGCACATTTTATAGTTTAATTGAAGTACAGTACACTGCACCCTCAGATCCAGACCTCTAAATAGTGGACCAAATTCGGCCACTGTTGCCACAACTCCAATGGTGATGCCCCCTCCCCACTCCAATGGTGATGCCCCCTCCCCACTCCAATGGTGATGCCCCCTCCCCCCCCCCCAACTCCAATGGTGATGCCCCCTCCCCACTCCAATGGTGATGCCCCCTCCCCACTCCAATGGTGATGCCCCCTCCCCACTCCAATGGTGATGCCCCCTCCCCACTCCAATGGTGATGCCCCCTCCCCACTCCAATGGTGATGCCCCCTCCCCACTCCAATGGTGATGCCCCCTCCCCACTCCAATGGTGATGCCCCCTCCCCACTCCAATGGTGATGCCCCCTCCCCACTCCAATGGTGATGCCCCCTCCCCACTCCAATGGTGATGCCCCCTCCCCACTCCAATGGTGATGCCCCCTCCCCACTCCAATGGTGATGCCCCCTCCCCACTCCAATGGTGATGCCCCCTCCCCACTCCAATGGTGATGCCCCCTCCCCACTCCAATGGTGATGCCCCCTCCCCACTCCAATGGTGATGCCCCCTCCCCACTCCAATGGTGATGCCCCCTCCCCACTCCAATGGTGATGCCCCCTCCCCACTCCAATGGTGATGCCCCCTCCCCACTCCAATGGTGATGCCCCCTCCCCACTCCAATGGTGATGCCCCCTCCCCACTCCAATGGTGATGCCCCCTCCCCACTCCAATGGTGATGCCCCCTCCCCACTCCAATGGTGATGCCCCCTCCCCACTCCAATGGTGATGCCCCCTCCCCACTCCAATGGTGATGCCCCCTCCCCACTCCAATGGTGATGCCCCCTCCCCACTCCAATGGTGATGCCCCCTCCCCACTCCAATGGTGATGCCCCACTCCAATGGTGATGCCCCACTCCAATGGTGATGCCCCCTCCAATGGTGATGCCCCACTCCAATGGTGATGCCCCCTCCAATGGTGATGCCCCCTCCCCACTCCAATGGTGATGCCCCCTCCCCACTCCAATGGTGATGCCCCCTCCCCACTCCAATGGTGATGCCCCCTCCCCACTCCAATGGTGATGCCCCCTCCCCACTCCAATGGTGATGCACCCCCCCACTCTAATGGTGATGCCCCCCACGCCAACACCACCCACGCCAACACCACCCACGTCCCCCACGCCAACACCACCCACGTCCCCCACGCCACCACCACCCACGTCCCCCACGCCAACACCACCCACGTCCCCCACGCCAACACCACCCACGTCCCCCACGCCAACACCACCCACACCCACCACGCCAACACCACCCACACCCACCACGCCAACACCACCCACACCCACCACGCCAACACCACCCACGTCCCCCACGCCAACACCACCCACGTCCCCCACGCCAACACCACCCACGTCCACCACGCCAACACCACCCACACCCACCACGCCAACACCACCCACGCCCCCCACGCCAACACCACCCACGCCCCCCACGCCAACACCACCCACACCCACCACGCCAACACCACCCACGTCCCCCACGCCAACACCACCCACGCCCCCCACGCCAACACCACCCACGTCCCCCACGCCAACACCACCCACGTCCCCCACGCCAACACCACCCACGTCCCCCACGCCAACACCACCCACGCCCCCCACGCCAACACCACCCACGTCCCCCACGCCAACACCACCCACGTCCCCCACGCCAACACCACCCACGTCCCCCACGCCAACACCACCCACACCCACCACGCCAACACCACCCACGTCCCCCACGCCAACACCACCCACGTCCCCCACGCCAACACCACCCACGTCCCCCACGCCAACACCACCCACGTCCCCCACGCCAACACCACCCACGTCCCCCACGCCAACACCACCCACGTCCCCCACGCCAACACCACCCACGTCCCCCACGCCAACACCACCTATGCCCCCCACGCCAACACCACCCACACCCACCACGCCAACACCACCCACGTCCCCCATGCCAACACCACCCACACCCACCACGCCATCAACACTGCCTCACCTCCTTCCACCCACTGCTCCACACTGGCCCCCCCCCCCCAACCTAAATAGAGCTAAATAGAGTCTTGTACTTGCCCATACACCAGAACTGGTGTTATCATTGGTTTTTGGCTGGTGGAGTGCCTTTTTTCATTTTCACATGTGAGCATTGTTTTTCTATATGAATCTGTGCTGCATGTTCTGTTGTGCTTGAGGTGAATTCTGTTGAGATTTTTCTTCAGGTTTTTTCTCTCTTGTTGAGAGCTTTCATCCCTTGACCCTCGGGTGGTTTCCATTTATGTTCTCTCGGCCTGGGCTTTGTCGCCGTCTTTGACTGTGGCATCCACTTTTTCTGGTGCAAGTGTTCGTGGCATTCTGGATACCATTTCCACTGTCTTTCCTGCGGGGTTTTCCTCTTTTAGTAAGTACCTCTGTCATTCCAATGCATCTTCTAGGAAAGACTGGCTCATTTCTCTCGTGTCAGCTGGTCTCTGAGGGTAACCTCAATTTTAGGCTTTAGCCTTTGGTGGTATTCTCTTACACTGCATTGCCCCCTCCCCGCTCAGCTCGTTGTCGCCGTGTGGGGGCTTCGTGGGCGGCTGCCGGAGTGTGATGCTCCTTAGGACAGTCCTCTGTCCTTTTCTAGCCTTGTGCTCCTGCTGCCGTCCTCTCCAATTCTGCTGGGCACCTTTTCCTTTTCCTTCTGTTTCGTTTTTCTCCCCCCTCTTCTCCTATCTGCTTGCCGTTTCCTGCCGACCTTTTGCTCGTTCTGGTTCTTCCATGGCCTTCTTCTATTTTGACGCCCGGGTGCTTGAGGAGGCATACTCCTGCACCCGTAGAACTGCAGTACCCGACGTCGAGAGCGAGGGGAACCTTTTATTGTCAATCCCCACTTCGTCACTGAACCCGATCTCGACGGACTGTCGGTTTCTTAAGGTGGCGTTTGTGGGGCGTATACTCACGACACACCCCTAGGAGGCCCCGACAAGATCGGCGATAGCTTCTTGTTGGGTGTCCTGCCTCTAATTGTGTCTCCATGGTGGGTGTGGGGGCACATTCGTGAGTGAATTCTTCTTTCGTCAAGATGATAACCCCTGTTTCGGCTGCTTCTGGCTTACCTTCTCAGGCTCGTGGGGTGGGCGACCAAGCCCCCGAGTCGGTCCGTATTGGAAGACCGGGCTCTGTAGCCTCCGCTGCATTGGGCCCCGACCTTGCTCCTCCTTTGGCCTCTCTGACTCCTTCCCCTGGCTCCCCTCCCTCCTCTGTGGTTGGGTCGAGCCCCAAGCCCCCAGTGGTGACTACCTCGTCCCCTGGCGCGGCTCCTTCTCTAGTTGTAACTACTGCGCCTTTTAACCCCTCTCTCTCTGGGGGTTCTCACCGCCGTCCTCGTCACGGCCGCCCTCGCTCGATTCCTTCCAGTTCTGCTATCTATCAAGCCTTGTTTGGTCCCGCTTCGTGGGCCAAATATTTTGATCTCCTCCCTCTTGATTCTGCGCCTCCTGACGATTTCTCCCTTCATCGACATCTCATTGATTCCGTGGATGCCTCCATTACTTTCAACCCCACTCGTCTCGGTACACGTGTCGTTGCTGCTCCTTCTCAGGATGCTGCTTCCCGCTTGGCTGCCTTATCCTGCCTTGGCGAGACCCCCGTTCGGGTCTCGAAGAACGCTCAGTTGAATGCCAGTGTTGGCACTATTTTGCTCCCGCCCCATGTTGCAACCGGTGTTCGGGACCTGCGCGACTGCCACGACGATATTCGACATATCCTCGCTGCCCAGGGCCATTCTATTCTCTAGGTGGACACGTTTACTCGTCCCCCTCGTGGTAGTCGCCGTCAACCCCTCCGGGTTGTGAAGATTACCTTTGATGGTAGGACCCTTCCACCCTCTGTCATTCTTGCTGGTGCCAGGTGCTCTGTCCAGGAGTACATTCCTTCTCCTCGGCTCTGCAACAAGTGCTGGAGGTTTGGGCATGGTGCCCTCCGCTGCTCCGGGACTGTCTCTCTCTGTCCTTTGTGTGGTGGCGAAGGTCACTCTAAGTCGGAGTGCACTTCTCCCCAGGCTCGTTGCCTCAACTGCGGTGAGGCCCATCCTACCTTCTCCCGTGCGTGTGTCCATTACAAGCTTGAGGCAGCCGTCCTCAACCTGAAGCACCGGGAGCGTTTATCTTTTCCTGAGGCGAGGCGCCAGGTTCGCCGGCTCCCGCCTTATGCTAATATCTCTTATGCTCGCGTGTTGCGCTCTTCCTCTCCTCGTCCTTCCCGCCTTCCTCAGACTCACAACCGTTTCCGGGCCTTGGACCCTGATGCGCCCACTGCCCCCTCCTCTGTTCCTTTGGGTTCTCTCCCGAAGGATCCTCCTCCTGGTCCTCTGTCTGGGGTTCCCCTTCCTTCTACCCGGTCTGTCGTGTCTTCTGTGTCTTCTTCCTCGTCCCCCTCCGATCCTCCTTCCCATCCTCTTCCTCCATCTATTGGCTCTCCCCACCGCCTGTCGGTGCGGGCGGATGTCCATCGCTCTCCTAACGGCCGTCGTGTGTGCTCTCGTTCGGCTTCTCTTGTTGAGACACTGGAATCCGTTGCCCGGTACGTAGTTGCTGGGACACCGGTCTCTTTAAGTCAGAAGCGTAAGCCTGGCTCCTCTCCTTCCTCTTCCCCGGCGGGTAAGAAGGCTTCGCTTTCTTCCTCAGCTCCTCCTTCTGGCTCTGTTGCTCCTTCCCCTCCCGTTTCAGTGCTTGCGCCCCCTGTTCCTGCTATGGAGGTTTCTTTGGCCCCTGCTTCCCTTTCGGTTGCTGCTCTTGCTGGGGTGCGCTCCCCTCTTTCTACTCCCCCTCCTCCTGCTGCTGTCCTTGATGGCTCCTCTCCGTTGTCTCCTCCTCTTCCTCCTCCTCCTCCTCCTCCAGACCCTGCCCGCCCACCTCTGCTCTGTTCTCCCGTTTCCTTCCCTCCGTCTTTGCTCAGTTTACCCATGCCCCCTAACCCTGACTTTGCTGACCCTGATCCCGACCCTGATATTCTTTAACGTGCTCTGTTGCTCCTTCGCCTTTGTTTCTTCCTTGTCCTCTGTTTTTGTCCTTTCTCTTCTCGTCGTTGTCCATTCTTCAATGGAACGTTCGAGGTTATTACGCCAATTTCCTCGAACTCCAACTTCTGATTTCGCGGTTTTCGCCCCTTTGTGTCTGTCTCCAGGAGCCAATGCTTGGTGCTCGTCCTGGTCGTTTTCGTGGCTATTCCTTTCTCTCCCCCCCCCCCAGCCATTGCTGGGGCTTCTAATTCTTCTGCTCTTTTGATTCGGGCTGATGTTCCCTTTGTTCCTTTACTTTTTCCTTCGCCTCTCCATTGTTCTGCTGCTCGTATCTTTGTGGGGAAATGGTACACAGTTTGTTCCATTTATCTCCCCCCGAGTGTCCCGCTCTCTCTTCCTGATTTGAAACACCTCCTGGACTCCTTGCCGGAGCCTGGGCTCCTGCTGGGTGACTTCAATTGTCGTCATTCTCTTTGGGGTGACGTTCTGACGAATACCCGGGGTCGCCTCCTTGAGCCGTTTCTCCTCTCTTCTTCCCTGTCTCTTCTGAATTCTGGTGAGCCCACTCATTTGGACTCTCGGACTCGCACCCTTTCTTGTCTTGATCTTTCTCTCTGCTCTTCTTCTCTTTACTTAGATTTCACGTGGCAGGTTCTTGATGACCTCCATGGAAGTGATCATTTCCCCATCCTTGTTTCCTTTTTCTCTTTTCGCCCTTCCCTCTTTCCCTAGGTGGCAGTTTGCTAAGGCAGACTGGACCCTATTTACCCTCAGTGCTGCTCTCCCTGACCTCTCCCTTCTGCCTCTCTCTCGCGCTCTCCTCCTTTTTCATGACACTGTCTTCAACGCTGCCCTCCGCTCTATTCCTCGCTCTTCCTCTCGGGGTCCACGGAAGTGCGTTCCCTGGTGGAATGCGGACTGTGCTCGGGCTGTCCGCTGTAAGCGTGCAGCCTGGAAGAGGCACCGCCGTAGGCAGACGACCGATTCTTTTCTTTTCTTTCGGAAAGCAAGTGCGGTGGCCCATAGGGCCATCCGTACGGCTAAACGTGAATGTTGGGCATCTTATGTCTCAACAATTACGTCCGAGACCCCTCTGGCCCAGATCTGGAAGCGTATCCGCAAGATAGCGGGTAAGTTCGTTCCCGATGTTTCACCGGTCCTTCACCTCCATGATACTCTTGTGGCGGACCCGTTGCAGGTCGCTTCCGAACTGGGTTCCCACTTTTCTTCTGTTAGCTCTGGTCTTCATCTTCCCCGATCTTTCCTTCTTCGTAAACCTGTCCTTGAGTCTCGTCCTTTAGATTTCTGCACTCATCTTCAGCTTCCCTATAATGATCCCTTCTCTCTCTCTGAACTTCGTTCTGCCCTGGCCCTCTGCGGTTCTACGGCGGCGGGCTCCGATGGTATTCATTATGAGATGCTTCGCCATCTCCCTCCGAGCACGTCTCAGTATTTACTGAGTCTGTATAATCGGATCTGGGAGTCGTCGTCAGTCCCTGAGGACTGGCTCGATGCCGTTGTCCTCCCTGTTCGCAAACCGGGGTCTCTGGGTACTTCCCCTAAGGACTTTCGCCCTATTGCTCTCACAAGTTGTGTCTGCAAACTCTTTGAACGTATGGTTAACGTTCGTCTGATGTGGTTCCTGGAACACCATCACCTCCTCTCCCCTTCTCAATTTGGTTTCCGCAAGTGCCGCAGCACGACAGATGTCCTGGTGAACTTGGAGGTCTATATTCGTACTGCTTTTGCTGCGAAGACCTCCGTTGTTGCCGTCCTTTTTGACCTAGAAAAGGCTTACGACACCACTTGGCGTTATCATATCCTATCTCAACTTCATTCTTTTGGCCTTCGTGGTCATCTCCCTCTCTTTCTCCGCAGCTTCCTCTCTCGTCGTTCCTTTCGGGTGCGCCTTGGTACCGCTCTCTCTCCCTCTTTTCAGCAATACGAAGGTGTGCCCCAGGGTAGTGTTCTGAGCACTACTCTTTTTCTTGTTGCCCTCAATGGTCTTCTTTCCTCTCTTCCTTCTGGTGTCTTCTCCGCTCTCTATGTCGATGATCTTACCCTTTGTTGTCAGGGTGATGATTCGCCTCTCCTTCAACGCCGGCTTCAACTTGCAATTGATGCCGTGTCGTCTTGGGCCACAGGTCATGGCTTCAAGTCCTCTACTTCTAAGACTTGTGCCATGACTTTTACGCGGAAACGGGTTGTTCTTCGTCCCTCTTTGTCACTTTATGGTCATCCCCTTGAATACAAAGATTCCGCGAAGCTTTTGGGGTTATTCCTTGACACTCGTTTGTCTTGGTCTCCCCATATCTCTTACCTCCGTGTTGAGTGCTCTAAGGCCCTTACCCTCCTTCGGGTCTTGTCCCATACTTCTTGGGGGGCAGATAGGCGCACTCTCCTTGCTTTACATTCCTCTCTCGTCTGTTCGCAAACCGGGGTCTCTGGGTACTTCCCCTAAGGACTTTCGCCCTATTGCTCTCACAAGTTGTGTCTGCAAACTCTTTGAACGTATGGTTAACGTTCGTCTGATGTGGTTCCTGGAACACCATCACCTCCTCTCCCCTTCTCAATTTGGTTTCCGCAAGTGCCGCAGCACGACAGATGTCCTGGTGAACTTGGAGGTCTATATTCGTACTGCTTTTGCTGCGAAGACCTCCGTTGTTGCCGTCCTTTTTGACCTAGAAAAGGCTTACGACACCACTTGGCGTTATCATATCCTATCTCAACTTCATTCTTTTGGCCTTCGTGGTCATCTCCCTCTCTTTCTCCGCAGCTTCCTCTCTCGTCGTTCCTTTCGGGTGCGCCTTGGTACCGCTCTCTCTCCCTCTTTTCAGCAATACGAAGGTGTGCCCCAGGGTAGTGTTCTGAGCACTACTCTTTTTCTGGTTGCCCTCAATGGTCTTCTTTCCTCTCTTCCTTCTGGTGTCTTCTCTGCTCTCTATGTCGATGATCTTACCCTTTGTTGTCAGGGTGATGATTCGCCTCTCCTTCAACGCCGGCTTCAACTTGCAATTGATGCCGTGTCGTCTTGGGCCACAGGTCATGGCTTCAAGTTCTCTACTTCTAAGACTTGTGCCATGACTTTTACGCGGAAACGGGTTGTTCTTCGTCCCTCTTTGTCACTTTATGGTCATCCCCTTGAATACAAAGATTCCGCGAAGCTTTTGGGGTTATTCCTTGACACTCGTTTGTCTTGGTCTCCCCATATCTCTTACCTCCGTGTTGAGTGCTCTAAGGCCCTTACCCTCCTTCGGGTCTTGTCCCATACTTCTTGGGGGGCAGATAGGCGCACTCTCCTTGCTTTACATTCCTCTCTCGTCCTGTCTAAGCTCGATTATGGTTGCCCTGCTTACTCGTCTGCTTCTCCTTCTACTCTTCGCCGTCTTGATGCTTTGCACCATACTGGGTTGCGCCTCAGTTCTGGTGCCTTTCGTTCGACTCCCGTCCTTAGCTTGTATGTTGACACTGGCTTCCTGTCTCTCCAGGACCGCCGTGATCGCTACTGTCTTCGCTATCTTGCGCGGTCCTTGCAACATCCTTCCTCTCGCCTCTGTCGTGCTTTAACTTTTACCCCTCCTGCGGTTCCTGTTCCTCTTCGCCACCTCCCTCTTTCTGTCCGGTTATCTCACCTACAGGATTCTCTTTCCGTTCGTATTTCTGATGTTTCTCCTCGTGTTGTTCCTTCTTTGCCCCCGTGGAGGGTCCCTCTTCCGCAGTTTTGTACATCCTTGACTCGTATCACTAAAGCTTTTACCCCTCCTACGGTTCTAAAACGCCTTTTCCTCGAGCACTTTTCTTCTCACTCCCGCTCCGTTTCTGTCTTCACCGATGGGTCTAAGTCAGCGGACGGTGTTGGCTACTCTGTTGTTTTTCCTGATCGCACTTATATGTGTCGCTTGCCTCCGGAGACTAGCATCTTTACGGCGGAACTTTATGCTATTCTCTATGCTCTTCGTCTCCTGCTTTCTCGTTGTCAGTCTTCCTTTGTGGTTGTTGTTGACTCTCGTAGTGCCCTCATGGCTCTCGGGTGCTTTAATCCAGTTCATCCAGTAGTTGTCGAGATCCAGCATTGGCTGTTTCTCGTTCACAGTAAATTTAAGTCGGTTGAGTTTTGTTGGGTTCCCAGCCATATTGGCGTGTCTTTAAATGAGCGTGCGGATGCTGCCGCTAAGGAAGCTGTCCGCTCTTGTCCCATCTCTCGTAAAGGCATTCCGTATTCCGACTTTTACCCGGTTATCCATTCCTCAGTCCTTACCCGTTGGCAGGCTTCTTGGTTGTCTGTTACTGGTAACAAGCTACGTACTCTTAAATGTTGTGTTTCCTCGTGGCCGTCCTCCTTCCACCGTAACCGGCGGTGGGAAACAGCTCTGGCGAGGTTGCGTATTGGCCATACTCGCTTAACCCATGGTCACTTGATGGAGCGCCGCCCTGCTCCTTATTGTCCTAGTTGCATTGTCCCTCTTACGGTCGTGCATGTCCTTCTTGAATGTCCTGACTTCCAGGACGAGCGTGTGTCTTGCTTTCCGACCGCCCCTCGCGGTCACCTATCCCTCAATAGAATTCTTGGTGACTCGGATACTTTTGATATCGTTCGCCTTATGCGTTTTTGTTCTCGTCTTGGCATCCTTGGTGATATTTAGCGCCCTCTGATTATTTTGCGTATTTGATGGTGCTACATAGCCTTCCTGGTTTGGTGCCTTCTTTTGATAATTACTTACTTACTCCTCTCTCGTCCTGTCTAAGCTCGATTATGGTTGCCCTGCTTACTCGTCTGCTTCTCCTTCTACTCTTCGCCGTCTTGATGCTTTGCACCATACTGGGTTGCGCCTCAGTTCTGGTGCCTTTCGTTCGACTCCCATCCTTAGCTTGTATGTTGACACTGGCTTCCTGTCTCTCCAGGACCGCCGTGATCGCTACTGTCTTCGCTATCTTGCGCGGTCCTTGCAACATCCTTCCTCTCGCCTCTGTCGTGCTTTAACTTTTACCCCTCCTGCGGTTCCTGTTCCTCTTCACCACCTCCCTCTTTCTGTCCGGTTATCTCGCCTACAGGATTCTCTCTCCGTTCGTATTTCTGATGTTTCTCCTCGTGTTGTTCCTTCTTTGCCCCCGTGGAGGGTCCCTCTTCCGCGGTTTTGTACTTCCTTGACCCGTATCACTAAAGCTTTTACCCCTCCTACGGTTCTAAAACGCCTTTTCCTCGAGCACTTTTCTTCTCACTCCCGCTCCGTTTCTGTCTTCACCGATGGGTCTAAGTCAGCGGACGGTGTTGGCTACTCTGTTGTGTTTCCTGATTGCACTTATATGTGTCGCTTGCCTCCGGAGACTAGCATCTTTACAGCGGAACTTTATGCTATTCTCTATGCTCTTCGTCTCCTGCTTTCTCGTTGTCAGTTTTCCTTTGTGGTTGTTGTTGACTCTCGTAGTGCCCTCATGGCTCTCGGGTCCTTTAATCCGGTTCATCCAGTAGTTGTCGAGATCCAGCATTGGCTGTTTCTCGTTCACAGTAAATTTAAGTCGGTTGAGTTTTGTTGGGTTCCCAGCCATATTGGTGTGTCTTTAAATGAGCGTGCGGATGCTGCCGCTAAGGAAGCTGTCCGCTCTTGTCCCATCTCTCGTAAAGGCATTCCGTATTCCGACTTTTACCCGGTTATCCATTCCTCAGTCCTTACCCGTTGGCAGGCTTCTTGGTTGTCTGTTACTGGTAACAAGCTACGTACTCTTAAATGTTGTGTTTCCTCGTGGCCGTCCTCCTTCCACCGTAACCGGCGGTGGGAAACAGCTCTGGCGAGGTTGCGTATTGGCCATACTCGCTTAACCCATGGTCACTTGATGGAGCGCCGCCCTGCTCCTTATTGTCCTAGTTGCATTGTCCCTCTTACGGTCGTGCATGTCCTTCTTGAATGTCCTGACTTCCAGGACGAGCGTGTGTCTTGCTTTCCGACCGCCCCTCGCGGTCACCTGTCCCTCGATAGAATTCTTGGTGACTCGGATACTTTTGATATCGTTCGCCTTATGCGTTTTTGTTCTCGTATTGGCATCCTTGGTGATATTTAGCGCCCTCTGATTATTTTGCGTATTTGATGGTGCTACATAGCCTTCCCGGTTTGGTGCCTTCTTTTGATAATTACTTACTTACTTGGGTCCAAAAATGCAAAAATGAAAACTCGTTCGATTTCAATCAAACTTTTTTGACAAGTTCTATATGAAAAGTGTTTCATCTGGTCCAAGTTTCAGCATAGCATAAATAGGAAGGGAGAAAAAAATATTGTAGTTGTGAAAATTATGCCAAAATGGTCAAAATTGATTATCAATCAAAAGTGTCAACTGAAATCATAGCTATGACTTTGCTATCACAATAGCATATATTAAACAAATATTATAATTAGTTTAATTGGATTTTTTTTTTTCCCCCTTTTTTTTTGGGCGATTTGCATCAAACTTACACACCTGACTGTACGTAAGCCTATCTGTAAGGATGCCAATTTTGGAGAAAATTGGTTGATGTCAACCCCAGCCACAGATTTTAGAACCTTAGACTTTATTCATTTGTTTTTTTTTCAATTGACACAAACGTTTACAAAACTGATTCATTTTTTATTCAATTTACATGACTTACACAGTATATGTGGAGGGCATGTCTCTACATTTGCGTGTTTTCATTTTTCTCTTAGTTCATTTATTGATTTTATAATAGCAATAAACATGCCATATATGCATAATTTTTGGGGGGAACTTTGAACATATGTATTAGGAAAACTAAAGATGTTTTGGAAATTCTAAAACACAATCCTTTATTATATGCTAATGTGTCAGAAAAGTGTCACAGAATAATTATATCTGAAACGTGTGTTCTGAAGTGTAGACTTGAAAATGTGTAAAAAAGTTGAAAAAAAAAAAAACAAAAAAAAAATCTCCCTTTCTAGTTATGCTGCAGTACTGAAACTTGGGACAATTTCAGCACTTTTCATATACAACTAGTCAAATAATATTGGTTGACATTGAACAACTTTTCCAACACCAACCTAATGCCTCTTAATTAATTGCAGACAATGAGTCAAAATAATGTGATCAAGATATGATGTGTGGTTTGGATGTCAAATTCTTATTGGTTGTATTCATAATGGTATTCTGTACTGGAACACCTATTACCTGATATTGAGTTACTTGACCCTTTTTTTCATTGAACTACTGGAAAGGGCAGTTATTTTTAGTACTAATACTGACAGCACTTATATGTGTCGCTTACCTTCGGAGACTAGCATGTTTACGGCGGAGCTTTATGCTATTCTCTATGCTCTTCGTCTCTGCTTTCTCATTGTCAGTCTTCTTTTGTAGTTGTTGTTGACTCTCATAGTGCCCTCATGGCTCTCGGGTCCTTTAATCCGGTTCATCCAGTAGTTGTTGAGATCCAGCATGGGCTGTTTCTTGTTCACAGTAAATTTAAGTCGGTTGAGTTTTGTTGGGTTCCCAGCCATATTGGTGTCTTTAAATGAGCGTGCGGATGCTGCCGCCAAGGAAGCTGTCCGCTCTTGTCCCGTCTCTCGTAACGGTATTCCATATTCCGACTTTTACCCGGTTATCCATTCCTCCGTCCTTACCCGTTGGCAGGCTTCTTGGTCATCTGTTACTGGTAACAAACTACGTACTCTTAAATGTTGTGTTTCCTCGTGGCCGTCCTCCTACCACCGTAACCGGCGATGGGAAACAGCTCTGGCGAGGTTGCGTATTGGCCATACTCGCTTAACCCATGGTCACTTGATGGAGCGCCGCCCAGCTCCTTATTGTCCAAGTTGCATTGTCCCTCTTACGGTCATGCATGTCCTTCTTGAATGTCCTGACTTCCAGGACGAGCGTGTCTTGCTTTCCGACCCCCCCTCGCGGTCACTTGTCCCTCAATAGAATTCTTGGTGACTCGGATACTTTTGATATCGTTCGCCTTATGCGTTTTTGTTCTCGTATTGGCATCCTCGGTGATATTTAGCGCCCTCTGATTATCCTGCGCATTTGAAGGTGCTACATAGCCTTTCCGGTTTGGTGACTTCTTTTGATAATTTCTTACTTATTCACAATAAATTTAAATAGTTGAGTTTTGCTGGGTTCTTCTTCTTCTTGATAGTAGGTGCAGTTTGCATGAAGGGTTTGTCCTCCCGATGACTGCACTTGCTGGATTCACATTGGTGTGTCTTTAAATGAGCGTTCGGATGCTGCCACTTGGGAAGCTGTCTGCTCTTGTCCCATCTCCCATAAAGGTATTCCTTATTCCAACTTTTACCCAGTTATTCATTCCTCTATCCTTACCCGTTGGCAGGCTTGTTGGTCTTCTGTTACTGATAACAAACTGCGTACTCTTAAATGTTGTTTCCTCGTGGCTGTCCTCCTACCACTGTAACCGGCAACGGGAAACAGCTCTGGCGAGTTGAGCATTGGCCATACTCGCTTAACTCGTTATCACTTAATGGAGTGTCGCCCTGCTCCTTATGTGAAAATTGCAGTCTCCCTCTTACGGTTGTGCATATCCTTGTTGAATGTCCTGACTTCCGGGACGAGCGTGTCTTGTATTCCAACCGTCCTCTGCAGTCGCTTGTCCCCCGATAGAATTCTTGGTGAATCGGAATCTTTTGATATCGTTCACCTCATGCGCTTGTGTTCTCGTATTGGCATCCTTGGTGATATTTAACGCGCTCTGATTATTCTGCACATTTGGTGGTGTTACATAGCCTTCCTGGTTTGGTGCCTTCTTTTGATAATTACTTTTAGTACTAATAGATATTAAATTGAGGAAAACTAAATATTTACCTTCATATTGACCCAAGAAAATCTCATTGCCTTAAAGATTTTTATCTACTCATTGATCTGTTGAATATTTACCTGTTTAGTGTGATAATATAATGTACAACTCAGTCTTATGTTTAACATTTATATGAATTTATACATTTTTCAGCACTTGGTATTCCTTTATGATTAGCATTAAATAATGCCAGACATGTAATTATTTTTATGTAATTTTTTTTCAGGTGCAAGAATGGTTTGTCAGAGCAGCGAAATTTGATGAACTGGCAAAAAATGTGAAAAGAATGGCAAACAGGCTAAACAAAGTGAAGAATCGATCTCTCTTGTATGATATCTACCCATATATTTGGGACATGAATGGTGTCATCTCTCTTCTCAACTCCTACGTCGAGTGGCTAGGTACCTGAATGGTAGCCTTATATACCTCGAGGGATACTCCAGCACTCTTAACTTGACTATCTTGAGTATTTTCTTAAGATGTGTGATGTTAAGATGCTATATCTATGCAAGCAGCAAGGCTCATTAAGAATTACAAAATCTGTTTTAAGCCTAAGATGAGCCTTGGAAGCTTTCACTATTCATGCAACAACACATCCTCAAAATCTGTTAAGGGTAGTACTTAATATCATTTGTCGCCAGTGGAAAGCACAAGGAATAATGCAGACACCTTGTTAGGCATGTACATAATTACTGCAGGACACCTAATGACTGAAGCTAGTCACAGTATTCCTCATTATATAATATATATATATATATAAATTATATTATATAATATATAATATATATATTATGTAATATATATATATTATATAATATATATATTATATAATAATATATATATATATATTATATATATATAATATATATATTATATAATAATATATATATATATAATATTATAATGTGTGTGTGTGTTTGAATTTTTTTTCCAGAATAAGTGTGTGACTGAAGCTAAACACCCTCATTCTCTAGTGTACATGCCTTTAAATGTGCATGCCAAATTTCATTCATAAATGCATGATTTAAAGAAAACCCTTGCCACAGAAATGCAAGTAAGTAATTTTTAAATACATAAAATAAGCTTTTAATAGATAACCATCAACATTTTTTTTTTTGTCAACAAAATGGCACATTGTCTTAGGAAACAATATACCAAGACTTCACCTACCACTGAAATCATTTACTTATTGCCGAGTACAGTATCTTGAACACATTTAATACATTCATGCATTTTGTTTTCTTTTATCTATTCAGTCCTCAGTGGTTTTGTGCATAATTTGAATCTTTTCAGCAATTCTCATTTAGAGGGTAGTAAATTTATTAGTTGTCTGCCTGTAGGTTGTGTGTTGTTCATTCCTCAACAGTGAAAATAAACTTGCCATCAATTTTTATTCTTTTGTAAAGTAGGGTTGATATATAGGTTTTTGTTACATCAAATGTATGACTGTAGTAAACAATTATTTTACTTTTGTGTGCTTCATATTGAGACATTGGCTGTGGATTGGTAAATAATATAATGTAGGGTTGTGGTGATATTGAAGTTAAAGTAGAAGCTTCAACCAATAACCCATGAGGCATGAAGCAGCTCTGTGGTAGACAAATGTTCATTATGCAATAGGCATAATACACTTGCAGGCGATGAGTCACAATAACGTGGCTGAAGACAATCGACTTGAGAATGGTCCAGGACGGACCGAAACGTCGTCGTCCCTTCAATTTCTAGTGTGTGGTCTGGTCAACATAATACACTGTTTTATACAGTTCCTCTGTGTGTGTGTGTGTGTGTGTGGAGTAATTTTGAAAAATACAACAAAGTGTGACATTTTGCTATAAAAGCATTAAGAGATCTATCATTGAGAAACAGGGCTTGTGTTTATAATAGGGCATGGTGCTAGATGCAAGGGACTGTTACAACTTTTATTAATCTAGCAAAAGGTAGCATTGTTAAATTGTTATTTTTTTTAATTAGCCCTCGGTCATCAAATTTAATTAATTTGATGACTGAAGAATGTAAGAACTTAGTGTTAGTTAAAGTGTGAAGCTATGATATTTCTATGCATTTGAATATAAGGTTTATAGTTGCATTCGGTAGTACTTACCCTTCTGAATCAAAATTTGATTGCACTGAAATGGGATCTCTCCAGATTCCTTTGAACCACTGAGGAGTGTGCTTTTCATATTTACTTTTTTGGTATCTTATTTCATGTTAAGTATTGCCCTGGCACAACATTGCTACTAGCTTTATAACTGGTGAAGGGAAGTGGACTTAGGAGCCTTAATTTTATTGGTGTGTTGTTGTGTGTACAATTTCTGCTGCCATAGACTCACTCACAAGTTTCTTTTTCTTTGTGAGTGCTCCTTTTATTCTACTCATTAATTTACTGTTCATGTTTTTTTTTTATATATACAGTATATAAAAGAGTGAGTAGAATGAAAGACCAGAGGCCATTCTCTGACTTTGCCATTGTAATAGTACTGTATATTATTACTAAAATATCCTTTTGAATAAGGATAGGGGAGTAGCTGATTTGTACAAAATTAATTATAACTAAGCATTCACAATGGCTAATGATTTGAGAGCTGCTGGTTGTGGTGAAAAGCGAAAAAGATATTAGAAGCCGTGAGTAGCCAAGATATCTACACTTTCTCAGGAACCAGCTCTATTAATCAGCAACTCTTCTTTCTTTCTCCCTTACAGCTTTGGGCCAGGTTTCACCTCTTGTGGGCAACTACGTTCATGGCAACTATACCTGTACGTAACTCGGCATATGGGTAGTATATATATATATATACAAACACTCAAATAAAATGAGAATTTAGTCATTCCTAGCTAGTGTCAGCCACATGCGCTTGCGTTGCGCTGTAGGGCGAGCAGTGCGTGCGCTAGCAAGCCCGCGCTTGGGTATTGCGTTACATTGAGGAGAACTGCAAACAGGTATGGTAAACTTAACCTATGCATCCTGTCTCAGATATTCTTTGACTTGAAGTGCAAATATCTAGGCACACAACTGTGTCCAAGTCCCTTTTATTCATTCCTCCATAGTTCACTAGTCATGATTGGGCTTCATGTCCAGGAACATCTGAGGGGAATCGTAATAAGAATATTAAAATGGCTTTTCTTCCAGATGGTAGAGCATTTCTCTTGTCCTCTGCCTCCTTTTCTATTCATAGTGTAAATCCCTAACCTCATGGACTGACTTGTTTTACCCCCACTCCCTGGAAGTTTCTTTATGGCAAGTCAGTTTTTTTGAGGGTGCAGCAGTATATGTATGCACAGTAATCAGGAACTGCAATTGCTACAAAAATGTTTTAACCATTATTGAATTTTAGGAGACAGGGAAGAAGAGACATGCTCAGTATTCTCATTAACATGTGCGCATCCTGCATTTGCGCTAGGCTGAGTTAGACAGGGCGCATATGCGACTTTTGTACTTTCAGACACAGCCCCTTCCCCTTGCAGCTGCTTAGTTATGTGGCTGATGTTAGGCCCCCTTGAATGTGTCTGGAGCTGCTCTTGAAATATTTTTATTAATCTTACAGTTGGATGAGCCTCTCTCACCAGGTGTAATTGTTTTGATTCTAGCATTGCTTATAAGTACTAAGGTTCTTAAATAAGCAAGAGCAGGACATTGCTGGCTGCTCTGAATGATATACTGTATAAGCGTGATTTAATCCAAAGCGCTGAGTTGCGTGTAGTGAGTGGTTACCATTTGCATCGTCACTGCAGGGTTCAGTAAGGGCTGGCGCGAGGTATTTATGTCTGGCGACCAGGAGCCATGGATCTTCAGGGGAGGACTGACCGCCGAATTGCAAGTATGTATAAATATAACTTGAGGAAGGCTTGTCTGGAAATCCTGATGATGATGCAGAAAACCTCTCTCCTGATGCCATAGTATTATAAATTTACTGTTATTTCTTAATGCTTTTTGTCACTTGGTGTCTTAAAGAGAAGGAAGCAGTCAGGGATTTCACCTTGCCTTACCTCATGTGCGCTGAGCTGCCTTGCGACCTGAGTACCACTTTTCTACAATGGATCAAGTCTTTAAAAGTAGCTAGCTTTTGCAGGTACGAGAGGAAACAGAAGAAGAATTTACGTGATGAGGTCGCCATCAGCCGCGCTTCAGCGTTTTACCATTATCTGCGCTTTAGCATTTTTTCCATTTATATCTAGGCATCGTGTAGCCTAATCTTGATTGAAATGAGTAACTATTTTGATACGGTGTAGATGAAATGTGGTACTCGGGCACACTTTCTCGCCTTACCCAGGGATAAGTTGACATAAACCAGTATTTGTTGTTCAAGAGAAAATGTGGATAAAGGTTTATAGTTGCTTCTTTTTATTGAAGAAGGCATTGTAAAAAGTCACAGACAGTTATTGTCTTATAAATTCGAACACAAATCCTAACTGGAATATCTCCAACTTGTCCCTCGCCGTAGTCAATGATGACACCGAACTTAATCTCATAACTCTGCCCACAGCGGCTCATACCTGTAGATGCAAGCAACGACCTCTTTGTATACAAAGCGCCAGAAGTCCCAACCAAACACTGCTATTGCATCCGGCCATATCTTCCTGAAGACAAACCTAAAGTTTATAGCCTGATTCTGCGGACATCTGACGATCGGAGGGATGGTACAGCTTTGTATGCTGCCCATCCAGACTTACCAGGGGACTTGTAAGTCAAGAGTGTGTTTTTCTGTGTACATGTCCACTTGGTGACTGTTCCAGTGTTTACTTTGTTGTAATTTTGTTCAACTTAACTGTTAATATTGCAATATTATTCCCTGGATAAATATTTATTCAATGAATAAATAATCTAACAATCTTAAAAATAAAAAGCTACAGTAAAAATTTTTGTTACAGGGCAGTTGGAAGTTACTTGCAAGCTCTTGAAGATGAATTGGTAAAGGATGTAGCTGTTATGGTGGTTGAAGATGAGTGGGGTGACATTGTGGCTTACAGTTCAATTTCTGGTAATGCAGAAGAACAAACAGCCCGGGATGCTGCATTCCGTGATAAGATTAAAGATAAATATCCTAAGGTATGCTCTAGAAACATTATATAATTACAGTATGAGAACTAAGTTCCTGTATCCTCATCCCTGTAATAGGTCATATGACATATTGAGACTGATATTCTGGGAATGAATGTTTTGATTACCCCCATGAGATCAACTGAGGACAGGAAATGTGTAAAGTTGCCTGAGGGACGTGTGGTCCTCCTATATTATATATAATACATACTATACTGTACAAGTATACAATATATATTATATAAAATATAATATGTATAATATATTATTCTGGGTATAATAATGTACATATGTATATCTTGTGTATAATCTTTCTTGTAAACATATGTTGTTGAATATGACCGATAGGGTAAGATTAATAATTCTAACACAAATCTTCTCAATATTTCCTACGTTCTTCTTAACTGTCGAGGGTAATTGATAAATTAAATCTCCAAAATTCATTCTTTACTGTCTCAACTCGATCATCCGGACTATATGGGAAGGCCTCCCTGCCGGATTATCACGTCTTCCGGATAATGGTACTTTTTCACCTACGAGTCCAAAACTAACTATTTCCAACTATTTTATACTACAAACAACATAATTTGAATTGCCTTGCCACATATAATTATTAAATATTCAACTAGAAACCTCAACTTACCTTGTTGTTGTTCATCTTCTTGATTAATGCCACACATCTTGAAGTTAAAAATTCTTGCCAATTTACGTACCTTATAGTAACACAACACTAAAATTCACACACAAAATTACTGTACAGTTCATTAGGCAAAGTTCGTTTTCACTGCCAGCTGCGGAAGCCTCACTAGTTGAAGGCATTTGGCTTGCCTGTGACATCTCACTTGTTGAAGGTGCTTGGGTTGCGTGTGACGCCTCACTTGTCGAAGGCACTTGGTTTGATTTTCATATCATATAAGAATCAAGTGTTGCTTGCCTTCTGTGTTCACTGGCCAGTTGTATGATGGAACCGTTGCTGAACAAAGACAAGACTGTTCACCGACAACTACTATACCACCCCCTTGATGACCAGATACCTCCTTCCCCACAACACTGGCGTATGTGGCGCTGTGAAGGCCCACAGGAAGGAAATGCCAGTGTTTGGCATAGGTATGGCAGTGGGTGATTGCCAGCTGTGCAAGTGTGATAATATGCTCTCAGTGCGATGGAGGGACAGACGCGAGGTGAATATGCTAACTACCATTCACACCGGTGCCATGCTGGACAGTGGCAAAGTCCCTTTCAAACGTGCTTCCCAATATATAAACCAGATTGTGTCATAGACTACAACGTGAACATGCGCCTCGTAGATAAATGTGACATGATGCTCGGTGCCGCCGAGTGCGTGCGGAAGTCTGTGAAGTGGAGGAAAAAGTTATCTTTCCACCTAATAGATGTTGCAGTGCTCAACTGCTTCAATATCTACCTGGTAAAATCAGGCAGGAGACCGCCAATACGGACATTCAGTGTTGCTGTTGTCACAACTGCTCGTAAAGTATGGCAAGGAGGGCTCTGTTGCACTGTGCGGGGTGCAAGCAACAATACCACACGCAGCTCCAGACAGACTGTGGGGTAACGAGATGTTCGGTGCCCACATGCTCGAGTATATGCCAGGCACAATATCACGGGAAAAGGGTAAACGTGCCTGTATAGTATGCAAGAACACTACCTGAAGAGAACAAAAGCAAAGGTACATCAGCACCTGGTGCGTTGAGTGCAAGGTTCCACTATGCCCCGTTGGCTGTTTTGCAGCATATCACACACTCGCTGAGTTCTGAGTGCGTTTATGGTGTGTGTATATAGTGTGTGATACTGTACAATGTGTAAATATATTGTATATATACATAAATTAGCATGATACATTGGAAATGTGTGCAAGATATGTGAACACATGTGATGCACGTAACACTGTCTTCGGACAGTATGGATGTTCTACTGCCATAATATGGTGTACGTGTTCATTATACATAGGATTGGCAAGAAAAAAACAAGACAAATGTATTTGGAACTGTGCAAAAAATGAACAAAAATATATTCGTGGAAACTCGCGTATCTTGAACCGGGCGCTCGCTACTGGCCCCGGGGGCGTACACCACGGGCGACCAGGGATTGATGACGTCACACACAAAGTTACGGACCCCCATTGCGGCCAAAGTAAGTGCATACAATTTTGAGTTTTTGTTCACATTTCCGTATTCAGGGAAGGGAAAAAAATACAAGATTCCCGAGAATTTATTTCCTGCGTACAGCGGGTTGGTGCCATATTTGGAAGGCTAGGAGCACAGTGGTTAAGAAATATTTATTCGTTACCTAAATGAAAAATGCTGCTAGAAATTTGAAAGGTATAAACTTTCATCTGGCTGTCAGCCATTTGTAATGAGTGAATGACGACAATACCAGAGGACTGTGATGGTGCACCACCACCAGGAGCACAGCCATGGTGGCCTGATGCAGCAACACATCATCACATCCAGAAATACAAGTTTCACATCCTGTTTAGCAATTCTCTTGTCCAAAATATAAACTATACAGTACAACCTCGATTCAACATACTATATGGGACCAACCCCGGTGTGTTGGAGCGTTGGATTCATTGCAGGAGGTGACCTTCAAGAGGCATTTGCATCAGTCTCTTTTTTTCTTGTACACAACAAAAATGCATTATCATATGTACATTACCTATATATTACTACTATACTAAAAAATGCTGTGTTGTTATTTACCTTATAGTTGGAGTTACTGTATGTCCATCTTGATTTCTCATGGAGTTGTGAATGGTGTACAGTAAATACGTACAGGGGTACCTCGGTTTAAGTGTTTAATCCGTTCCTGGAGACGGCTTGTAACCCGAAAACTCGTAAACTGAAGATAATTTTTCCATGAGAAATAATGGGAAATGAATTAATCCGTTCCTGACTACCCAAAAACCTCACTTCAAACTAAATTTTATACCCAATTCATCGAAATCTACACAACAAAAGTATGTTCAAGTTATTACTTACCCTTGCTGATGACTGCTGTTGGCGAATGGAAGATGGTGAGGAGGAGAGGTGTTACTGTTTGGGAGGGGAGTCTCCTTCCATTATAACATCAGGCAGTGAGGACCTCTCTGGAGTGCATTCTCTGGCACATTTTGCCTACATACCACTAAGGTCCTGATTGTGGCTCACTGCTCGATTTTCTCATAAAGCGGTCTATTGAAGATTATTTTTTCCTTCACAAGATTTCTCTGTAGTGAGGCATCACATTGTCAATGAAAAGATTAAGGCAACAGCCTACTACAGCTTTCTCTGGGTGTGTGTTACAGCCCTACTGGGATGCAATCGGGTTCTTTTCTGATGGTATTAGTTTTTTGGGTATCCGTCCCCAAGTTAGTAGAGGCTTTCAAGGGGTGAGCTCTGTAACGCAAGTAAAATCAACGGGGGAGGTACACTAAATACACAAGTATACTAATTTATATATATATATTTCTTTCCCACCACCATATGTAAATTAAAGTCACAAAAGGGAGTTATTACTACACAGTATATACATCTTCGTCTTCCTCTGAAGACACTGATCACTTGGCGATGCTCATTCTGGGTAGCCTTTCCTGGTTTCCTCTTCCGTGGCCCAGAACCCACGAAGAATCTACCCTGGCCACAGGCCAGCCAAATTACAATCCCACTGGGTGCCTCGTCGTGATGGCCTACAACCACAGTCCAGCCTGTAGCTGGCAGGTACTAGTCAGCCTCGCTGTTAGGCCACTCCACGACTAATACTAGGGTTGCGAGCCCTAGGCCGGAGTCTCGTATGACTCACTGGTCACTCTCCTCGGTCGGCACCGCAGTGGGTGGTCTCTTCCACCAGCCAGCCCCGGATACTGCGAATCCCGTCACTGCCACTCCTCAGGCAGGCAATCACACACTCGGCAGAGTTCGTCCGGGGGTGGCTCACAGCTTCCACAAAGCAGACTGGTGAAGAGACCTTGGCTGCCTTGGGTAGACTGATTCAACGTACCTCACAGCCGTCCTAGGGTGACAATGTGAAAGCAGACTCGTCATCAGTACTGGGACATTACATGGGACCACTAGGAAACATCACTTACTAGCTTAGACACAAACGTCCACCTCTTCGCTCCATAGATGGCGTTCACTGTCTAAGCGCCACCTCACCAGAGGTCAGCAGCGGCTACGTCACGAGCCGACTAGGACAGGCATCCAGCACTTATTGCTGGCATCTCCTGTCATCACTAGATGGCGTTGTCCATGTTGTGAGATTTTCGGGAGTGGACTCACAGATGGCGTGGACTTCACAGCTTTGTGCTCGGGCGAGGAATTTTGGTTCGTAACAGTGTGTTGTTTCGATAAAAGTTTGCATTTCTTCCCACATCTGACACCACTTCTTAATGTCTGCAGAAGGGACATTCTCTGTTGCCTCATCCTCTTCCACTGGAGAAACATCCTCAGCTGAGGATGTTTCGGCTCAGTAGGGGAGCCGGTCGGCCGAGCGGACAGCACACGGGACTTGTGATCCTGTGGTCCTGGGTTCGATCCCAGGCGCCGGTGAGAAACAATGGGCAGAGTTTCTTTCACCATATGCCCCTGTTACCTAGCAGTAAAATAGGTACCTGGGTGCTAGTCAGCTGCCACGGGCTGCTTCCTGGGGGTGGAGGCCTGGTCGAGGACTGGGCCGCGGGGACACTAAAAAAGCCCCAAAATCATCTCAAGATAACCTCAAGATAGAGAAGATAGCTGTGTCTTCTTGCTATTCCTTTTGAAGGGCTTGGAGTTCTTCGGTGGTTAGTTCTTCATTGTGTTCTTCCACCAACTCCGCCACATCATCACTATCCAATTCCAGGCCCATTTTCTGGCCCAGAAATTTCCTCAACAATAGGCACTTAATTTATAGGCTCAAACCCTTTAAAGTTTAGTTCTGGCACACATTCAGGCCACAATTTTTTCCAGCCAGAGATCAGGGTTCTTTGAGTCACTTCTTGCCAGGCTTTGTCAACGAGTTTTAAAGCACTACAAATGTTAAAATGATCTTTCCAGAACTCTTTGAGGGTGAGTTTTGTGGCTTCAGTCACTTCAAAACATTTCTGGAAAAGTGCTCTTTCATAAAGTTTCTTAAAATTCGCTATGATTTTCTGGTCCATAGGTGTTAGGAGGAAGGAACTTTACCGTGAGAAAATTATTGTATCTGTGTAACAATTCATCTTCCAAGCCTGGAGAATGAGCAGGAGTATTGTCGAGGAGAAGCAGGGCCTTGAGTGGCAGATGTTTCTCCTGCAGATATTTTTCTATAGCAGGGCACAGCACTTCATTCACCCACTCCGAAAAAAAAATCCTAGTCGCCCATGCCTTATTATTATCCCTCCACATCACACACATTTGGCTTTTCTGATCTTTATACTTTTTGAAAACCCTTGGATTTTCAGAATGATACACAAGCAAGGGTTTAATAACGTATGTCCTAGGCAATCTTTCCAGAACAGTCTTGTCTCATCACAATTAAACTCTTGTTGTGGTAGGTATCCCTCAGCCTCTGCAAACTCTTTAAATTCTTCAATAAATCTTTTAGCCGCTGGTTTGTCTGAGCTGGCAGCCTCCCCATGCCTCACAACACTATGAATACCACTTCTTTTTCTAAATTTTTCAAACCATCCCCTGCTTGCATTAAAGTCTATTGTATCTGCACTCGTTCCAGGGGTTTTCTTTGCAGGGTCTTCGTGCAATACCCTGGCTTTCTCACAAATGATGACCTCTGAAACACTCATCCTTTAACTCCTTGTTGTGTATCCAAATTAAAACAACTTTTCCACATACTCAAGTATTTGTGGTCTTTGATTCGTGATTGTTCTTACACCTTTTGCCACATTAGCAAAAGTCCTTTTGCTAATATGTCCTTTTTCATAATGTCCTATTTCTTGGCAAGTATAGTGCATATCGTTGACGTGGGTTTGTTGTACTGCCTACGAAGTTCAACAACATGTGCATCATTTTCATGCTTTTGAATGATCTCTTGTTTTTTTTCTCTATTGTCATCCTCACATGTGATTTCTTGCCTTGAACCTTACCACTGGCTTTCTTGGGATCCATTGAGAGATATATAACAAAACTTTTTATGATCAAATGGCCAAATATCCAACAAAACACTGTAAATCCTGGTGAAGAATTCAGGCGGGATAGTCTTTGGGTGCAAGGCACTGGTAAACTGAGGGGCGATCACCGTGCCACCACGCGCTAGGTCGGCCCGTATGTGTATCAGCACCCTCGTATCCCAAGGCAACGCTCATATCCCGATCTAAATTTTCCAAGCAAATCCTGCTCGTAACCAGGGTCGCTTGTAATCCGAGATACCCCTGTACTGTACTGTATTATGCCGTTATCAGTGTATTGATAAATAGTTCTGCTGTATGATGAGTACTACAATAGTTTATGAAAACTATTTTACACTAAAAATTTCTGTACTACAACCCTAACCCTTAAACTGCGCATGGCGTATATATATGCCATGAGTAACATGTCCCACAGTGTGCATGGCGTATATGTACGCCATAGGGTGCCAGGCATGATTCAGATGGCCTGCGGCTACACGAGGTTCACATTAGCTTCCTCAGGGCTCTTGTATACAGACCCCATGTTTAAAAAAATCGTGGGCAATATTCTCCAGTGTGAGAACCACAGTACTGTTGGAGCAACCAAGGCTGGCGCACGCAGCATGAGTGAACAGCATTGCTGTTCAGCTTGTGACCACAGCATCGCCAAAAAATGTCAAAATAAATATATAACTGCTATTATTTAGCGACGACAGTATTACAGATGATCCCCGAGTGTCATAAAATTGATCAGGATTGTGATAATAGCAGGATTGTTGTGATAATTAGCGCTGTGGGAGGAGTAATGCTGAGGGACGGAGGGAGATTGCATCGTTTACTGACTGTGTGGCCACCTGTTATTGTCTGCATTCACCATACCAGCTCAGTGGTTCTCTATGGTGAACACAAATGTAGATACTTGTATATAATATGTGTATTAATGTAATAATAGCAAAAGGATTATGTTGGGAGGAGGCATTTGGGTGACGGAGATGGCATCGTCTGCATGACTTGTCTAGCTGTATAGAGGGTGGCCACTATGCTCTTTGGGCACTCTACAAGCTCGTGCTGGTTGATTTTCTACTACTAGTTCTTGCAAAACATTGCTTCATTTTTGGCATTAATAAGACACTATTAGTAAGCTCCTGAGACTTGTTAAACAATACAGCTGTAGTCAAAAAATGGTAAATTCCACGATTATTCTTCCACCGGCGGATAAATACATACGTCAATTGCAGACAAAACTAAGGGCACTGGGTGCTTACTGTACGAACGCAGACTAGGTCTATACACCCTACAGTAGGCTGGTGTTTAAGCCAGATCCAGTAACATAAATTTCTCTCAGATATTGGATTTACATCACACCCTACAGTAGGCTGGCGTTTAAGCCAGATCCAGTAACATAAATTTCTCTCAGATATTGGATTTACATCACACCCTACAGTAGGCTGGCGTTTAAGCCAGATCCAGTAACATAAATTTCTCTCAAATATTGGATTTACATCAAATTATATATTTTTGGGTTATATATTTAGTTTAGCAACATTATTACGATAATAAGAGCTATAAAAAATACTTTTTAGAATTGATTTATTAATTTAATTATTTTGAAGCCATAGGTCACAACTGTGGCGACGAAATCGAATAAAACATGCATGGTGTTGTGTGCACGGAATAGACCCGTCCACTCGCGCTGGAGTTGTGCCGCCAATAACATGAATAATTAATCAAATAGCAGATATCTATCATATTACAGTATATTTTTGGTTTTATTTAGTTTAATTTAATTAGGATAATAGTTACTAAAACACCAGTTTTAGAAATAATTTACTAATCTGAAACGTTCAAAGTCATGGGTCACTGAACAATGACGACACAGACGAAAGTGAGTGAAATCTCACTGTAAATTGAGGTTTACTGTACAGTATTCCTTTATCTGTCCACTCTCACTCATCTTGTTTCATCACAGAAAGTGTATATAAGATAATTTCAACACATTAGCTAGCTATTCACACTTAGCCTTTAAATTAATTTACAAAAATACGTGCCACAAGTCGGTGAATGAAAATCATGGAAACTCGGTCGTTCACTTGTGTGTACCACTCTGGCTGGTGTTTGGTTCATATGGTTCACTTGTTGTGTGGTCCACTTGTGTGATCCAACTTGTCTCATGAAGGAATTATTAATTGTAATCTGTGATAGAATGAGAGAGTTTTCCACCACTGTGAACTGTCCCAACATCGTAAGCTTGTGGACCACTTGTGATCAACATGTGGTTCACTTGTGTGATCTAACTTGTCATATGAAGGAATTATTAATTGTAACCTGTGATGGAATGGGAAAGTTTTCCACCAGTCTGTGAACTCTGTCTCGACATAAGCAAATCTGAACATCCCCCCACTTTCCCCCTAATAAATGAATAAATCATAATAAATGAGTAAATCCCCCACAGATTTACTCATCCCTCGGGTGAGTAAATCCGGCCTGAAAAGTGTGTGAACAAGCCGAACGTTCGTTGAATTGAGGTTGTACTGTATAATTGATCTTAAGAGTAGGTAAGAGTTTGGTTACAAAATCCAATTTATAATAACTTTCAATACATGTATGATGAAACATACTAAAAAAAAATTTTCTACAAAATATCCTTGTAAAATTGGGGTGCGTCTTTTACGCCTGCAAATACGGTAGTCGGCTTGTTGTTGGGTTACATCCTGGGCGGGGTCAGTAATTCGACCCTAATGGGGGGGGAGGGTAGGAATATATTCTGGCTTCCTGTCCCCCGACACTGAATTATATATCCTGAATCATCTTTAACCTGCCAAGAAAACCTTACGTTATATCTTGTGATGTTGGTGTGTTTCCCTTCCCCATGGTGGTGGCCATCTTTGTTATTAATGATTGTTTGATGTGGAATATAAACCTTTCAAACTCCGAATTTTCACTCGCTTTCACTTATTACTTGTATGTTATTTATTTTTTATTTACTAATAAATAGTACTTTATTTAAACTTCCCTATACCATTATATAACCTGGAACACCACTTACAGCCCTCAATCTGTTCTCAATACTTAGGCAAGTTGATATTCCTGGAGCCTGCTGCAATATGTGTGTGTGTGTGTGTGTGTAATTACCTAAGTGTAGTTACAGGATGAGAGCTATGCTCGTGGTGTCCCGTCTTCCCAGCACTCTTTGTCATATAACGCTTTGAAACTACTGACGGTCTTGGCCTCCACCACCCTCTCACTTAACTTGTTCCAACCGTCTACCACTCTATTTGCGAAGGTGAATTTTCTTATATTTCTTCGGCATCTGTGTTTAGCTAGTTTAAATCTATGACCTCTTGTTCTTAAAGTTCCAGGTCTCAGGAAGTCTTCCCTGTCGATTTTATCAATTCCTGTTACTATTTTGTACGTAGTGATCATATCACCTCTTTTTCTTCTGTCTTCTAGTTTTGGCATATTTAATGCTTCTAACCTCTCCTCGTAGCTCTTGCCCTTCAGTTCTGGGAGCCACTTAGTAGCATGTCTTTGCACCTTTTCCAGTTTGTTGATGTGCTTCTTAAGATATGGGCACCACACAACAGCTGCATATTCTAGCTTTGGCCTAACAAAAAGTCATGAACAATTTCTTTAGTATATCGCCATCCATGTATTTAAATGCAATTCTGAAGTTAGAAAGCATTGCATAGGCTCCTTGCACAATATTCTTAATGTGGTCCTCAGGTGATAGTTTTCTATCTAGAACCACTCCTAGATCTCTTTCTTTATCAGAATTCTTTAAAGATTTCTCACATAATATATAGGTTGTGTGGGGTCTAGGTTCTCCTATTCCACATTCCATAACATGACATTTATTAACATTAAATTCCATTTGCCAAGTGGTGCTCCATATACTTATTTTGTCCAGGTCTTCTTGAAGGGCATGACAATCATCTAAATTTCTTATCCTTCATATTATCTTAGCATCATCAGCAAACATGTTCATATAATTCTGTATACCAACTGGTAGATCATTTATGTAGACAATAAACATCACTGGTGCAAGAACTGAACCCTGTGGTACTCCACTTGTGACATTTCTCCATTCCGATACATTGCCTCTGATTACTGCCCTCATTTTTCTATCAGTCAGAAAATTTATCATCCATGTTAGCTTACCTGTCACCCCTCCAATATTTTCCAGTTTCCAGAACAACCTCTTATGTGGAACTCTGTCGAAAGCCTTTTTTAGGTCCAGATAGATGCAGTCAACCCAACCATCTCTTTCCTGTAATATCTCTATGGCTCGATCATAGAAACTGAGTAAATTCGATACACAGGATCTTCCAGATCGAAAACCATACTGTCTGTCTGATATTATATCATTTCTCTCCAGGTGTTCTACCCATTTAGTTTTGATTAGTTTTTCCAATACTTTCACTATTACACTTGTCAATGATACAGGTCTATAATTGAGGGGGTCTTCCCTGCTGCCATTTTTGTAGATTGGAACTATGTTAGCCTGTTTCCACACGTCTGCTACGATTCCTGTAGACAGGGATGCCTGAAAGATCAGGTGAATTGGAATGCTGAGCTCAGATGCACATTCAGAACCCATGGTGAAACTCCATCTGGGCCAGCTGCTTTGTTCTTACTGAGCTCCTTGAGCATATTTTCCACTTTATCTCTAGACACCTCTATCCGCTCTATGTTGTGCTCTGGAATTCCCATTGTGTCTGGTTCTCTGAAGATTTCATTTTCTACAAACACACTTTGGAACTTTTCATTTAATGTTTCACACATTTCCTTTTCATTTTCCGTGAATCTGTTTCCTATTTTCAACCTCTGGATATTATCCTTTACCTGCAATTTGTTGTTTATGAATTTGTAGAATAGGCCCGGTTCTGTTTTACATTTATCCGCTATCCCCTTTTCAAAATTTCTTTCTGCCTCTCTCCTTACTGCCGTATAATTGTTTCTCGCATCTTTGTATCGCTGGTATGTTTGAGGGTTTGGCCTCTTCCTATACTGATTCCATTTTTGTGTCTTTTGGTCTCTTGCCCTCTCACAATTTCTGTCGAACCAATCCTGTTTTCTGGCCCTGCATCTCTGTTTTGGTAATTACCTAAGTGTAATTACCTAAGTGTAGTTACAGGATGAGAGCTACGCTCGTGGTGTCCCGTCTTCCCAGCACTCTTTGTCATATAACGCTTTGAAACTACTGACGGTCTTGGCCTCCACCACCTTCTCACTTAACTTATTCCAACCGTCTACCACTCTATTTGCGAAGGTGAATTTTCTTATATTTCTTCGGCATCTGTGTTTAGCTAGTTTAAATCTATGGCCTCTTGTTCTTGAAGTTCCAGGTCTCAGGAAGTCTTCCCTGTCGATTTTATCAATTCCTGTTACTATTTTGTACGTAGTGATCATATCACCTCTTTTTCTTCTGTCTTCTAGTTTTGGCATATTTAATGCTTCTAACCTCTCCTCGTAGCTCTTGCCCTTCAGTTCTGGGAGCCACTTAGTAGCATGTCTTTGCACCTTTTCCAGTTTGTTGATGTGCTTCTTAAGATATGGGCACCACACAACAGCTGCATATTCTAGCTTTGGCCTAACAAAAGTCATGAACAACTTCTTTAGTATATCACCATCCATGTATTTAAATGCAATTCTGAAGTTAGAAAGCATTGCATAGGCTCCTTGCACAATATTCTTAATGTGGTCCTCAGGTGATAGTTTTCTATCTAGAACCACTCCTAGATCTCTTTCTTTATCAGAATTCTTTAAAGATTTCTCACATAATATATAGGTTGTGTGGGGTCTAGGTTCTCCTATTCCACATTCCATAACATGACATTTATTAACATTAAATTCCATTTGCCAAGTGGTGCTCCATATACTTATTTTGTCCAGGTCTTCTTGAAGGGCATGACAATCATCTAAATTTCTTATCCTTCATATTATCTTAGCATCATCAGCAAACATGTTCATATAATTCTGTATACCAACTGGTAGATCATTTATGTAGACAATAAACATCACTGGTGCAAGAACTGAACCCTGTGGTACTCCACTTGTGACATTTCTCCATTCCGATACATTGCCTCTGATTACTGCCCTCATTTTTCTATCAGTCAGAAAATTTATCATCCATGTTAGCTTACCTGTCACCCCTCCAATATTTTCCAGTTTCCAGAACAACCTCTTATGTGGAACTCTGTCGAAAGCCTTTTTTAGGTCCAGATAGATGCAGTCAACCCAACCATCTCTTTCCTGTAATATCTCTATGGCTCGATCATAGAAACTGAGTAAATTCGATACACAGGATCTTCCAGATCGAAAACCATACTGTCTGTCTGATATTATATCATTTCTCTCCAGGTGTTCTACCCATTTAGTTTTGATTAGTTTTTCCAATACTTTCACTATTACACTTGTCAATGATACAGGTCTATAATTGAGGGGGTCTTCCCTGCTGCCATTTTTGTAGATTGGAACTATGTTAGCCTGTTTCCACACGTCTGCTACGATTCCTGTAGACAGGGATGCCTGAAAGATCAGGTGAATTGGAATGCTGAGCTCAGATGCACATTCAGAACCCATGGTGAAACTCCATCTGGGCCAGCTGCTTTGTTCTTACTGAGCTCCTTGAGCATATTTTCCACTTTATCTCTAGACACCTCTATCCGCTCTATGTTGTGCTCTGGAATTCCCATTGTGTCTGGTTCTCTGAAGATTTCATTTTCTACAAACACACTTTGGAACTTTTCATTTAATGTTTCACACATTTCCTTTTCATTTTCCGTGAATCTGTTTCCTATTTTCAACCTCTGGATATTATCCTTTACCTGCAATTTGTTGTTTATGAATTTGTAGAATAGGCCCGGTTCTGTTTTACATTTATCCGCTATCCCCTTTTCAAAATTTCTTTCTGCCTCTCTCCTTACTGCCGTATAATTGTTTCTCGCATCTTTGTATCGCTGGTATGTTTGAGGGTTTGGCCTCTTCCTATACTGATTCCATTTTTGTGTCTTTTGGTCTCTTGCCCTCTCACAATTTCTGTCGAACCAATCCTGTTTTCTGGCCCTGCATCTCTGTTTTGGTAATTACCTAAGTGTAATTACCTAAGTGTAGTTACAGGATGAGAGCTACGCTCGTGGTGTCCCGTCTTCCCAGCACTCTTTGTCATATAACGCTTTGAAACTACTGACGGTCTTGGCCTCCACCACCTTCTCACTTAACTTATTCCAACCGTCTACCACTCTATTTGCGAAGGTGAATTTTCTTATATTTCTTCGGCATCTGTGTTTAGCTAGTTTAAATCTATGGCCTCTTGTTCTTGAAGTTCCAGGTCTCAGGAAGTCTTCCCTGTCGATTTTATCAATTCCTGTTACTATTTTGTACGTAGTGATCATATCACCTCTTTTTCTTCTGTCTTCTAGTTTTGGCATATTTAATGCTTCTAACCTCTCCTCGTAGCTCTTGCCCTTCAGTTCTGGGAGCCACTTAGTAGCATGTCTTTGCACCTTTTCCAGTTTGTTGATGTGCTTCTTAAGATATGGGCACCACACAACAGCTGCATATTCTAGCTTTGGCCTAACAAAAGTCATGAACAACTTCTTTAGTATATCACCATCCATGTATTTAAATGCAATTCTGAAGTTAGAAAGCATTGCATAGGCTCCTTGCACAATATTCTTAATGTGGTCCTCAGGTGATAGTTTTCTATCTAGAACCACTCCTAGATCTCTTTCTTTATCAGAATTCTTTAAAGATTTCTCTCATAATATATAGGTTGTGTGGGGTCTATGTTCTCCTATTCCACATTCCATAACATGACATTTATTAACATTAAATTCCATTTGCCAAGTGGTGCTCCATATACTTATTTTGTCCAGGTCTTCTTGAAGGGCATGACAATCATCTAAATTTCTTATCCTTCCTATTATCTTAGCATCATCAGCAAACATGTTCATATAATTCTGTATACCAACTGGTAGATCATTTATGTACACAATAAACATCACTGGTGCAAGAACTGAACCCTGTGGTACTCCACTTGTGACATTTCTCCATTCCGATACATTGCCTCTGATTACTGCCCTCATTTTTCTATCAGTCAGAAAATTTTTCATCCATGATAGAAGCTTACCTGTCACCCCTCCAATATTTTCCAGTTTCCAGAACAACCTCTTATGTGGAACTCTGTCGAAAGCCTTTTTTAGGTCCAGATAGATGCAGTCAACCCAGCCATCTCTTTCCTGTAATATCTTTTTTTTTTTTTTTTTTTTTTTTTTTTTTTTTTTGAGATATATACAAGAGTTGTTACATTCTTGTACAGCCACTAGTACGCGTAGCGTTTCGGGCAAGTCCTTAATCCTATGGTCCCTGGAATACGATCCCCTGCCGCGAAGAATCGTAAGAATCGTAAGTAAGAAGTAAGAATCGAAGAATCTCTGTGGCCCGATCATAGAAACTGAGTAAATTCGATACACAGGATCTTCCTGATCGAAAACCATACTGTCTGTCTGATATTATATCATTTCTCTCCAGGTGTTCTACCCATTTAGTTTTGATTAGCTTTTCCAATACTTTCACTATTACACTTGTCAATGATACAGGTCTATAATTGAGGGGGTCTTCCCTGCTGCCACTTTTGTAGATTGGAACTATGTTAGCCTGTTTCCACACGTCTGCTACGATTCCTGTACACAGGGATGCCTGAAAGATCAGGTGAAGTGGAATGCTGAGCTCAGATGCACATTCTCTCAGAACCCATGGTGAAACGCCATCTGGGCCAGCTGCTTTGTTCCTCCCGAGCTCCTTTAGCATATTTTCCACCTCATCTCTAGACACCTCTATCCGCTCTATGTTGTTCTCTGGAATTCTTATTGTGTCTGGTTCTCTGAAGATTTCATTTTGTACAAACACACTTTGGAACTTTTCATTTAATGTTTCACACATTTCCTTTTCATTTTCCGTGAATCTGTTTCCCATTTCCAACCTCTGGATATTATCCTTTACCTGCAATTTGTTGTTTATGAATTTGTAGAATAGGCCCGGTTCTGTTTTACATTTATCTGCTATCCCTTTTTCAAAATTTCTTTCTGCCTCTCTCCTTACTGCTGTATAATTGTTTCTCGCATCTTTGTATCGCTGGTATGTTTGGGGGTTTGGCCTCTTCCTATACTGATTCCATTTTTGTGTCTTTTGGTCTCTTGCCCTCTCACAATTTCTGTCGAACCAATCCTGTTTTCTGGTCCTGCATCTCTGTTTTGGTATAAATTTTTTTGTGCCTTTATCATATATTTCACAAAACTTGCCATACATCTCATTCACTTCCTTGCCTAGCATCAAGTCTGTCCAATTATACTCACTAAAAAAATTTCTAAGGTCACCATAATGTCCTCTCCTGAAGTCTGGTTTTTCAACTGCTTCAACCTCCTTATTTTCTTCCAGCTTATAACGCATTGCATACTTTATTCCCAAAAAGACATGGTCACTTTTACCCAAGGGAGGAAGGTACTGAATGTCAAATATCTCTTCCTCCTTCCTGGTAAATATCAAATCTAGCATGGAGGGAACGTCCCCTTCCCTCATCCTCGTAGCTTGTTTAACATGTTGATACAAGAATGTTTCCAGGATGAGGTCTACAAATTTACAGGTCCAAAAATCTTCTGTTTTAGCTTCATATGCTTCCCAGTCTATGGATTTCAAGTTGAAGTCACCGACTATCAACAGTCGTGATCTATCGTTATCCGCTCTCGCTATAATCTCTCTCATTATTGTTATAAGACCTTCACGTTTACTATCTAGCTCCTCCTTTGACCATGTGCTGCTTGGCGGTGGACTATATGCATTTATCATCATTAGTTTATCATCCTCATAGCAGATCTCTAGTGCTATTATGTCAACTTCTTGTGGATTGGCAGTCATTATTTCCTTCACCTTTAGGTGTTCTTTTACCAGCACAGCAACGCCACCGCCTTTCCTAATTTTTCTGTCCCGTCTCCAAATTGAGTAGCCCCTTGGGAATATGACCTCATTTAAAATTACATCTTCAAGTTTTGTCTCCGTGAGTGCAACAATGTCTGGTGTCTGCAGCTGTATTACATCACTTAACTCCAGTATCTTCGATCTCACTCCATCTATGTTGGTGTATGCAATCTTCAGGAACTTGTTCCCCCTCTCCTTATTCTTCACTCCCCCTCTCTCTATTGATTTTGTTGGTTTGCCTTTATGTACCACTGTACTGGTTTGCCTACCCCTATCACTTTGTAGAAAAAAGAATTTATTTCTTCTTCATTCCTGCTCTCATTTAAATGTTTTGCCTCGGCGAGGTATGAATGTTATGAATGAATGAGGTGGTATGAATGTTTGTGTGCCTTCCTCGTATATTTTTAAAAATTTGGCATACTTTTCATTTACTTCCCTGCCTAGCAACAATTCTGTCCAATTACACTCATTAAAAAAATTTTGAAGTTCCCCATAGTGTCCTCTCCTTAAATCGAGTTTATCAACTGTTTCAATGTCCCCATTTTCTTCTAGATGATATCTTAAAGCATAATCAATGTCTAACAGGACGTGATCACTCTTTCCCAAGGGAGGAAGGTACTGGATGTCAAATATCTCTTCTTCTTTCCTGGTGAATACTAGATCCAGTACTGATGGTACATCTCCTTCCCTCATTCTTGTGGCCTGCTTTGTGTGTTGATACAAGAATGTCTTCAGAATGAGGTTCACAAATCTGCATGTCCAAAAGTCCTCCGTTCTTGCTTCATAGGCCTCCCAGTCTATTGCTTTAAAGTTGAAGTCACCCAGTATCAACAGTCGTGATTTATCTTTATCTGCTTGTGCAATAATATCTCTCATGACCATTATGAGGCCCTCTCGTTTGTCATCTAGTTCTTCCTTTGTCCATGTGTTGCTTGCTGGTGGGCTGTAGGCATTTAAAATTATCAGCTTATCATCCTGATTCCAGACCTGCAATGCCATTATGTCAATATCTCGAGGGTTTTCAAATATTAACTCTTACCTTCAGGTGTTTTTTCACCAGTACAGCCACTCCTCCTCCCTTCCTAGTTTTCCTGTCACGTCTCCAAACTGAATAGCCTCTTGGGAATATGACTTCATTTATTATATTTCCTTCAAGTTTCGTCTCTGATAATGCGACAATATCTGGGACCCTAAGCTGGATTATATCTTGCAACTCCAAAGTTTTTGACCTCACTCCATCTATGTTGGTATATACAATTTTCAAGAACATGTTCCCTTTTCCTTTGCTCTTTACTCCCCCTTCCACTACTGATCTTGTTGCTTTGTTTTTATGTACCATTTCACAAGCTTTCCTGTCCCTGTCACTTTGTAAAAAAAAAAGAATTTCTGTCTTCATTTCTATCCCCATTTAGACGTTTTGCCTCAATTAGGTTCATTTTCAGCTTTTCTCTGTCTTCCTTGGAGAGGTCTTGTCTTATTGACCAAAGTTTGCCAACCTCATCACTGCAATTTCCTGGCATGTCTTAGCACATCCATCATGTTTTTCACTCCATTAAACGTCACCCTTAAGGGGCGGTTCTTTTCTTTCTCATATTTTCCTATTCTTCTAAAATCACTGACATTTTCCTTTGAGCCTTGTGTGTGTGTGTGTGTGTGAAAAACAGCATATGAGGAGGCTGTAGGAGATGAGAGAGAGGTGGAAGAAAAAGTAGTTAAAAGGAAAGTCTAATGAGTTCACCGTAACTGGCGGTGGGAAACGGCTCTGGCAAGGCTACGTATTCGCTATACAGGTAGATGTTTAACTCACGGTCACTTAATGGAGTGCCGCCCTGCTCCTTATTGTCATTGTTACCATTGTGCATATCCTTGCTGAATGTCCTGACTTCCAGGAGGCGCGCGTCTTGCTTTCCGACCATCCCTCTCACTCACGTGTCCCTCAATAGAATTCTTGGTGAATCGGATACTTTTTATATCGTTCGCCTTATGCGTTTCTGTTCTCTTGTTGGCATCCTTAGTGATATTTAGCGCCCTCTGATTATTCCGCACATTTGATGGTGCTATATAGCCTTCCCGGCTTGGTGCCTTCTTTGATAATTACTTACTCATAAGTATTGTACCTTACCTTTAATGAGGACTCTTGTTGGCATATAGAAAACAGTAAGGAGAGGGAGAGGTGTTAGTGTTTGGAAAGGGGGGGGTTACCCTTCCATTATAACATCAGGCACTGATGACATTTCTGAGATACAGACCTACATTTTGCAGGCATGCCATTAGGGGGGGGGGGCTGACAGATGAGTGGACAGCCTTCGGGATTCGTTGGCCTTAGGTTCCGGGTTCGATCCCCAGTGGAGGCGGAAACAAATGTGCAGTTTCTTTCACTCTGGTGCCCCTGTTCACCTAGCAGTAAATAGGCACCTGGGAGTTACAGCTACTACGGCTGCTTCCTGGGAGTGTGTAACAAAAAAGAGGCCTGGTCGAGGATGCTAAGCCCCGAAATCATCTCAAGATAGCTTCAAGACCTGGTTGTGGCTCACTGCTTGCTTGTCTCACTAAGAATCTGTCTAAAGACACTTGTTTTCCCTAGGTTTTAACACTTGCCTGTAGTGAGACATCACATTATCATTAAAAAGGTAAGCACTACAGCCTGCTACAGCTTTATCTGGGTTAGGTTTTTCAGCAGAACTGCAAATCTTTCCATACTGCACACATTTTCTTAACGAGAAAGGGACATCCTCTACTCAGAACTATTTTCTTAGGTTGAACTTTACCACTGACTTTCTTGGTACTCATGGCATGATTTATAATGAGAACCTTAATGTTCAGAAACCCAAAAAAGCAGATAAATACTGAAACTCCTCACAAAATTCAAGCGCGGTTGTCATTGGGCGGGATTCCCTGGTAAACTGAGCACGCCTCGCCCCGTGCCCAGCAGAACCACTCGTTCGTCGACCCATACGTGTACAGTATCAACTCGAAAACTGAGGCAAACTTTGAATACAGTAGTTGTATTTTACTAGGAAATTGACTACGTGTACCGAAAAATTCATAGAGGGGGCATTCATCAAGCGAGGCTCCTCTGTGCTTTTGTTCCCTCCCGATATTCAACTAGATATTCAAAGTTCCTCTGTACTGTACTTATTTATTTATTTGAATTGTTCAATACTAAAATGTGTAATACTTTCAGGTCATTCGAGAAGAAGGGATGATGCTGACACCATGTGAAGAGCTTCTAATATCATTGGCTTCCGAACCTCAGTCTCCACCCAAAATGCTTGTTGCCTCTCACCCTGCCAATGTCTCTCTCGCCTGCCTTCTCTCTGTTACTGATGAATCTATTAGCAAGAGACTGCTAACTTGCATGCTAGCATCAGTCAGAGCTCGTGGTAAGTTTGAATTGTATATCGAGTCTGCTGTTTGGAAACATTTCCAAAGTGGTACCCGATTCTGTCTTGTTGAAACTTTTACCTGCCTTTTTTTCTCCAAAGCTTCCACTTAATTGCCTATGCAATTATAATTCCTTTTAGTTAATAGCTTGTCATTTAAATTTACTTAGTATATGCCTTGTTACTTTATCTTTTCATGAATAGATAATCATGGAAGAAATAACACAAACATGCAACTTCAATATGGTGAATCACCGGTTGCATTGCACATGTTTTAGGACAGATTTACTTGCTCTTTTTGCCAAACAAGTGTTTGGCAAAGGGGTAATGTGCAGCTTTGCTTAGGCTGCAGGAGCCAGAGTTCACAAACCTGTGGAAAGTAGTAGGTTATCTTATGATCAGTTAAAATTAAAATGTTAAAGAAATTTGCCCTAGAGTGTGGGAAATACAGTATTAAAGAATGATAACTTTAAAAATGGCTCCAATCGCTTTTTTAATTTATATTCATAAGTGAATATAACCCTAAAAGAAACAAGCATAGCAGTGCAGTTTACTCTTAAGCTTTGTTGATATCTGCTATGGAGAAATAGTCATATCTGACTATGCACACACACAAAAATAAAAATGTTCATTATTGAATTACTGTATTAATTTGTATGCAAAATGTAAGAAAACACACAAATTAGTAAATATTTATCATTTCGCATGGTGGAGGCTCTCAGCAAGGCTGCGTTTGGCACTTGTTCATTGCCTGGTGCTTGACTGCTAATGATTCCTGTTTTATCCTTGGATGTTTCACTGGTTGTTTTATTCCTTGTTTTTTCTTTATTTAATCCAGAGAGCTATTATATTCATATTTGCATCATACGTGTAAAACCCAGAGAGAAATGGTTTAAATCGTCTTTTGATAACTGCAGTGTCTTAGGGATCGTCAGTAGACGATAATCGCAGCCGATAATCTGCGATTATCACAGACGATTATTGCAGGTTAAATAAAAAACATCATACAAATGCCTCCTAAAGGTATCTATGGTTATAATAAAGTGCGATTGGTCCCACGTAGCTTGCTGAATTGAAGTTTGACTGCAAAAAAATTATAAATTGATTCTTCTTAAATTTGTTCGTGTGTGTGTGAGAGCAATTGTTAACGTTTGAATAATATTTCAGGTATATTTGGTGGACACTGCAGTGTAAATGTAGGAGAAAAGAATTATTTAGAACTCTACAGTCGTCATGGGTTCCTTGAAGTGACAACACAGAGTACAACACTGTTCTTGGGAAGATCCTTCTGATGACCTCATCTGCCTTACATTGAATGTCAGGCGCTGCCAGTACCTGCTGTGTTGCAGCCTCTTGAGACCGAAAACTCATCCCAGGCTACATGCTAGGGTTATCTTTGATATGAAATCAATTACCCAGGGCATTTTGTGGTCTTTGGCAATAGACTGTGTTCAATGGTTTCAGAGTACTAATTTTAACAAACTTTCAAATAGTCTTTGGTGCCAATGGTCACCATGGTCTGGTGACCATTGGACAATGGTCTGAGGTTGGATTTGAGTGATCAATCTTGAGGCTGTCTTCATTCAGTTTAAGCTATTGCAGCTGGTAAATGTGATATGTTGACAAGTTGTTAGCAAATTTCAGTCATCGTTCCTGATGATGGAATATGAAAGTTTTCTTTTCATCAATTATTCTTTGCCAACAATTTGTTTACTTTTATTTTTAGTCGTACATATAAGAGAGTATGTTTGAATATATGTAGTCATGTATAGTTGCAAATCTTTTTATCAATAAAATTATTCTATGATTGTTCTCTCTCTCACCTTAAATTAATAAAGTATTGGATTAATGACTCATATTCTTAATAAACACAATAATTGTAATATTTTCTTAATGCATTATCATTTTAATAGTACTGAAAAAGTACTGAAAACTGAGTACTGAAAAAAGTATTTTAATGGCTATGAACATACTTTACTGTACAGGTACTCAGGTATGGCAAAAATGAGGATCTGAAACATTATACAGGGTACAAAACACAATCGAATCTTCCCATAGAAAACAGCATGTCAAGGATTTGGAAATAATGATGTCCGACGATCTAACGTTTAGGGAGCATAACCAAGCAAATACAGTATTGCGTCAGCCAGAAAAAATGATAGGATGGATTACGAGAACTTTCAAATCCAGGGATCCCATCACAATGGTTGTACTCTTCAAGTCACTTGTGTTGTCCCATCTTGAGTACTGCTCAGTACTCACTTCCCCCTTCAGAGCAGGAGAGATTGCTGAAATAGAAGGAATACAGAGAACATATACAGCACGCATAGATGAGATAAAACACCTGAATTATTGGGATCGTCTCAAAGTTCTCCAAATGTACTCTCTAGAAAGAGGACGAGAGAGATACCAAATAATATACACCTGGAAAATACTGGATGTCCAGGTCCCAAAACTACACAGTAAAATAACAATGTACTGGAGTGAACGATATGGAAGAAAATACAGAATAGAACCAGTGAAGAGCAGAGGTGCCATAGGCACAATCAGAGGTCCGCGGTTGTTCAACGTCCTCCCAGCGACTATAAGAAATATTGTCGGAACAACCGTGGACATCAAGAGAAAACTGGACTGTTTTCTAAGAGAAGTGCAGGACCAACCGGGCTGTGGTGGGTATGTGGGCCTGCGGGCTACTCCAAGCAACAGCCTGGTGGACCAAACTCACAAGTCGAGCCTGGCCTCGGTCGGGCTTGGGGAGTAGAACTCCCAGAACCCCATCAAGCAGGTACAGTATCTCAGTTTGGGCAGTATATACCTTCAAATTATAAATTGAAAGATGCAACTCTTTGGATACTGTCACGGGGGGGGTGGGCCGGGGCTCTGCTAGCACTCAGCCGCTAGGGGCTCAAAAGGCTGAATACTCAGACCCTCCGACTCCCGGGATTCACTGGAATCTCCTTGGTCACATAGGAGAGGACCAATAATGCCCACCTCCGCAGGTCTTTGCTTCCACCACAAAAGGGGGTGCTACTGATTCACCCTGGAAGCCCTTCAGTCAAACACGGGGAAACTACTGTTAACAGTTTCGGCCTAGACCTGTGGAGGAGTGAAGGAAGACACATTAGACTTACCTTATAACCATAACCTCCCTGAGTCTTGCCTGCCAGACAAAAAGGTTGCAGGAAGTCCTTTCCCGCCTGTCTTCTCTATCTTCTTCTAAACAAGGTCGCCAGCTGGGTTATTATATCTGCACCCCAGCGATGCAGTTCAGTGGGTGTATTATATATTGTTTGTTGCCAGAAGGTTGCTACTCCCATAGATTTGCTATTAGACTGTCGGCCCAGGGTACTCTCCCAGGAAGGTCTGTGCGGCTTTACCTCTCACTAGCCACTACGTTACTAGTTGCCACCATTCAGGCACTGATACTGATTGGATGATGATTGATTGATAAAGATTAAGCCACCCAAGAGGTGGCACGGGCATGAATAGCCCGTAAGTGGTACAATTTTTTTTCTCAGTATTCTGAGGTTGCATTTAACCATCAAGCTGTTATCACGAGGGAGGATACTGCTTCACAGTCTTTATGAGGGTGTCCAGCTGCTGGACACCTTTGTTGACCAGGAGAGTGGCTGTGTTGATGGCTTCAGGGTGGCCACTGCATGATTCAGGAACTCTTAAAACTCTTCTAAGGTCATTGGTTGCTTCACATTCCAGAAGATAGTGAAGTAATGGCTTTTCTGTGACAGTTTGGCAGAAGATGCACTCTCTCTGTCGGGGTTCACCAATCTCCCAGTTGCATCTGTAACCTAGACGTAGTCCCCTCGGATGGCTGAGGGTACACTTTTATATAAGTCTGTGCTGTTTTTACCATTCTCCAGGCAATAAGAACCTCTATAGAGAACGTGGTGTTTCCTAGGTGGTACTATGATAACCTTCGTGTATGCTCATAGAGAAATATTATAAATGGAGGCACACTTAAACACAATGATAAAATGTGTGAATTTACTGACACAAATTACATGAACACACATACAATCACAAGTAATACACGAATATGAAAATAAGGATAATAAGTCTGGAGATCGTCAGCCTCTTCTTCTTCCACGACCTCCAACACTCCTTCAACTGGGCAGAAAGACAGGAGTCCCACATTCTCTCACAGGAGGGCCTCTTCACCACGTCGGCACCTCTTCTTCACTGTCCTAAATGATAAAATGATAAAATGCGAAGCGTCCACACGACGTACCCTGCTCTCTCTTGATCCTCACACCACGTCTCGTACCCAGGCTCTCTGCCGGAGATGTTTAATCCTCGTCGCCACTGTTATGGTTGTGGTAAGAGAAACAATCTTCGTCCACATGGTTTTATTCTCCGCCAGTAACAACGACAAAACAATTATCAGGTACATCAAATATTATTAACAAGATCATAAACAAAAGAGCATCTGCTCCAAACATGCTACCTCCAACATCTATAGTACTCAATCCCAACACTCACTCTGGCCCTAGACATCACTCGGTCCCCCAGGGCTCAGTTCTCTCACCAACCTTATACATACTCTATATAAACGACATTCCTGACCCAATATACTGGACATCAATGACCCTTTGCTACGCTGACGACGTAACCCAACTGATCTCGGACTATACGATTAACGCCCTCACACGGAAAGCACAGCAAGAAATAGACAGTCACCCTCTGGGAACACGACTGGCGAATAAAAACAAACCGCAACAAATCTAAAATTACATACTTCTTCTACAACAAACGACGTAACCCTGACCCAGTAAAACTCTACTCTTAATCACCAGATGCAACCCAGATCCCAAGAGTCAACAACATCACAGTACTTGGACTCACATTAGACTTTAACCTTCGCTTTCACACACATATAACACCCAAGAAAGCTATAGCCTCAAACGCTCTATCAAAACTCTTCCCACTCAAACATGCCTCCCAAGCCACCAAGCTCTATCTATACAAAACACTTATTCTCCCACTCCTAACATATGCACCGATCCCACTCTCACTTGCAGCACCAACAAATAGGAAGAAACTCCAGCGTACCCAGAACAGGGCTCTGAGATGGGTGTTCGATACCCATTGGCAGGATTTCACCACTGTGAGTCCCTGCATGAGTGGGCGAACATCCCACCTCTGAACATAACCTGGGATACTATGGGGAAGAAACAGATTAATAGAATTCTCACCTATCATGACAACTACGACGCGTTCCTCAGAAACGTCCTAAGCAGACCCAGACATACACACAACCTCTTTAACCTGATCGACGATCCACCTCCTGCTCCGTCCTTTACATAACCCCTCTCCTCTAATATACCACTACTCAAATCACCAAACTTCCAACTATAGCCTCCTAACTCTTCTCCCCCCTCTTTAGGAAGTGGGGGGGACCAGATAGCTCCCGTTTTCTGGTGCCTTGGGTGGGGCACGATGCTGATTAGCGAATCTAAGACCACATCTGGTGTGAGCCTCCAGGGCACACCCAGCTGAGGGCTTCTGTCTCCGTGGGTGCTCAGAAAGACGAAATGTTGTCACAAAGATCCGATTCCTTGCCTTCATTGCCTAGTCTGGTCATAACGATTTCAATGCCATGCAGCTGGGTCTAGCCCTGGCACTTTATTTATTTATTTATTTATTTATTTATTTATTTATTTATTTATTTATTTATTTATTTATTTATTTATTTATTTATTTATTTATTTATTTATTTATTTATGCATATACAAGAATGTACATAAGGAATGTGAGGATACAAATATGGTAATTACAGTCTTGTAAAGCCACTAGCACGCGCAGCGTTTCGGGCAGGTCCTTAATCTAAGAAAATTTTAAGGAGGTAAATACTTGCAAAATTTATAGACAAAAAAATGATAACAGATTACATGGAATGAAAAAAAAAGATGAGAGAAAATTATAGGTACAGTATATTAAAGCACATAGGTAGCTATGATTGATTGCAATGACAGTTTTTTTTTAATAAACTTATTTCAATTTCAATTTCAATTTCAATGACAGTTTAAAATGGTAGTTGACAACAAATTGGTAGGCACAATACAGCAGAAACAATATAAGATTGATTGCAATGACAGCTTGAATGGTAGTTGACAAAAATTGGTAGTCACAATACAGCATATGGCTAGCACATAAAAGAAGACAGCAATGAACACAATGATAAGGTTGTTTGATATTACATAAAAATTAGGAGATTGGGTAACACTAGGTACAGAGCAAATTTAAAGCTCAGTGTAGGAAACTAAATAGATGAAGTTAGGTACTTTTTGGTTTTGCTTTTAAATAAGGCAAGAGTTTTACAGTTTTTCAATTCACTAGGGAGTGAGTTCCATAGACTAGGTCCTTTAATTTGCATAGAGTGTTTACACAGATTAAGTTTGACCCTGGGGATATCAAAGATATATTTATTTCTGGTGTGGTGATAATGGGTCCTATTACATCTGTCCAGGGAGAGTTTCAGAGCATGGTTTGCATTTAAGAACAGGGTTTTGTAAATGTAGTTGACACAAGAGAATGTGTGGAGCGAGTTAATATTTAGCAAGTTTAGAGATTTAAACAAGGGAGCTGAGTGTTGTCTGAAAGCAGAGTTTGTTATTATTCTGATAGCAGATTTTTGCTGTGTGATGATGGGCTTAAGGTGGTTTGCAGTGGTAGACCCCCATGCACAGATACCATAGTTAAGATAGGGGTAGATTAGTGCATAATATAGTGAGAGGAGAGCAGAGTTAGGAACATAATATCTGATTTTGGAGAGTATACCAACTGTCTTAGAGACTTTCTTGGTTATGTGTTGAATGTGGGTGCTGAAGTTGAGTCTCTTGTCTAGGAATAGGCCAAGAAACTTGCCATCATTTTTATTACTGATGTTAATGTTGTCTATCTGTAGCTGAATTGCATTTGATGATTTGCTTCCAAATAAGATGTAGTAAGTCTTTTCGATGTTTAATGTTAGTTTGTTCGTTGACATCCATAAGTGGACTTTTTTTAATTCATTATTCACAACATTATTTAGTGTATGTGGGTTGAGGTTTGAGTAGATAAGGGTAGTATCGTCAGCAAACAATATAGGTTTGAGAATATTAGAGACATTAGGCAGATAGTTTATATATATAAGAAATAGAAGAGGTCCTAAGATGCTGCCCTGTGGCACTCCAACGGTAATTGGTAGAGTGGAAGAAGTTGTATCATTGATGGTTACATATTGGTGTCTGTCACTAAGATAGGATCGGATGTAGTCAAGGGCAAGGCCTCGGATTCCATAATGCTGGAGTTTAAGTAAGAGGTAGTTGTGATTAACAGTATCAAAGGCTTTTCTTAGGTCAATGAAGAGTCCAATCGGAAACTCATTTTTGTCAAGGGCTGAGTAGATAATGTCAAGGAGACTAATGATTGCATCATTGGTACTCTTTTGGGACCGGAAGCCAAACTGGCAGGGGCTGAGTATGTCGAATTTTACGAGGTAGGAATAGAGCTGTTTGTAAATAATTTTTTCAAATATTTTTGATAGAATGGGTAGATTTGATATTGGTCTATAATTGTTTATGTCCGCCGGATTGCCTCCTTTATGGACTGGCGTTACTCTTGCTTTTTTGAGGATATGAGGGAAGGTGTGACACTCTATAGATTTGTTGAACAGTAGTGCTATGGGTGGGGCAAGGGCATGGGAGGCTCTCTTGTACACAATGGACGGAATTTCACTGGTGTTCCCTGCCTTGGTTTTTAGAGAGTGTATGATGGACACAACATCTGCCGGGCTGATTGGTGAAAGGAGAAGAGAGTTTGGATAGCTGCCTGAGAGATATGTGTTAATATGTGTCTGAGTCTGTGGGATTTTACTGGCAAGATTAGCACCAACCGATGAAAAGAAACTATTAAATTCATTTGCCATTTCTAAATCAGTTGACGGTATACCCCCATCCTTGTAGAGTTTTATTTGGTTATGTGAGTGTTGTTTAGTTCCTAGGATACTAGAGATAGTTTTCCAAGTGTTTTTCATGTTGCCTTTTGCTTCATTGAATCTATTCACATAATATGCAAGTTTTGCCTTTCTTATGATACTGGTAAGCATTGATGAGTACCTTTTAGCTACTTCCTTTGAAACTAGGCCAATCCTAACTTTCTTTTCATATTCATGTTTCTTGTTGATTGAGTTGAGAATGCCACTTGTGAGCCATGGATTGTTTAATCTTTTGTCAGTTACTTGCTTTGTAAGAAGGGGACAATGAAGGTTGTAGAGGCTTAGAGTTTTGGAGAGGAAGAGGTTAGCTAATGAATTTATATCATGGGTATTATTGAATTCAGAATCCCAGTTAATATTGTGAAGTGCCTCTGTAAGATTGTCTAAAGCTGATTCACTGTGTAGCCTAAATGAAAGTTTCTTGCTTTTTGGTGGTGTTATGTCCATGTTCGCTATGAGAAAGGTAGGATAGTGGTCAGTTGTTCTGTCGTAGATTATACCAGATACAAGGGGAGCTGTTATGTTTGTCCATATGTGGTCCAAGGTAGTGGCTGATGTTTGAGTGACTCGGGTAGGTTTGGTGATAGTGGGGATTAGCATACAGGAGTTCATGCTGTTAAGGAAATAGTCAACTTGAGAGCAATTTTGTTGACCCAGGTCAATATTAAAGTCTCCTCCCAGAATGATGTGGTTTTTGTTGAGATTGTTGTTTATAATAAGATTCCTTAGGTTGTCTGAGAAAGAAACTATGTTAGTATTGGGAAATCTATAGATGGCTCCAACAGTCAAAGAGGATTTAAGGGATTTAATTGTAAACTGAGCAAAAGTATATTCACAGTAGTCATCTCTGTCACTAATAACACTGTTGCAGATAAATGTATCTCGGTAATATATAGCTGTGCCACCACCTTTTTTATTAGGCCTACAGTTATGAATGGCTTTATAACCAGCTAAGTTGTAGAGTTGGGTATAGTCTTTATTTAGCCAGGTTTCTGTTAAAATAATGAACGATAGGTTAGTACCTAGTGCTGTGAGTAGTGCATTTAAATCGTCAAAATGTTTACCAAGTGATCTAACATTTTGGTTATAAACTGATAGATAGGTGCTATTTTGGAGTTTGTTTTTAGCCTGGTGTGCTGTGAAATACTTACAATAATGATGATCAATGTGCTGGTTGGTATAGATATGAGACAGAAGATTTTGATCAGGATCAATATCAGTGTGCATAGAGATGCAGAGGGATCACGATACAAGATACACGATAAGGCAAAACACAAGAATAAGAGCAGATAGTAACAATTTAGAAGTAAAATAAAGATCCAATAGATAGCCAGGGAGGACACAGAAGTTACATAAAATAAAACACAAAAAATCAGTAGAGACTGACAATATAAATGTAAAATAAAAAATAATAAGAAAAATAATAATCATAAAAAAATGATCTTGAAGATAATTAGCTTAGTAATGGTTAATTAACAGGGTAATAAAAGCCCTAGGTTTAGTGACAAGGGGATTAACTAAGAACAAATAATTAAGAGTATAAAACAGGCAAAGATGACAAACAAAAAATAAAGTAAAAATTAAAATAAAAATAAAAATAAACACCTTTGGAAAGGAAAGGCAGAGCTTAAGTACACTTTGGTTGTATGTGAGACTACAAATTATGTTCTGGTTATTCAGCTGATATCCCACAGTCATCCAGGAAAGAAGTGAGGTGTGCTTCAGTGGTTATGACATAAGTTTTTCCAGAGTCAGTCTTCCTAGCTATTATTTTACCATCGCGCACAAAACAATGTTTAATAACAGTGGATCTATTGCGAATTCCACGTAGTTTAAATCAGAGATTTTGTCTGAATCTGGTAAGACATTCGTTCACATAAACCTTGGATTTCCTAGCGACTGCAGCAGTGATAAGGTCTGACTTGCGGGAGCAGCTATCTAACTTCACGCGTATCCTTCTGTTGTTTGCACCAGATGATTTGGTACCCACTCTATAAGCTGACTTAATGTCTCTTGCTTCGATTGAATAATTCAACTTAGTACGCAATTCCTGGATCACGATGGCAGTACAGTCTTCTCTGTCAGTTTCATGGGGAAAATCCTGTGATGAGATGATGACAGAATCAAGGAGCTTAAGTTGGTCTGATTCGTCTTGGGTTGCAGTGTGTTGCTGTTGTAGGGAGTTAAAGTGATTCTCTAACTTTTGTAACATCTCTTCTTGCTTCTTAGAGGTTTCTGCTGGTTTAAAGTTAGTAACCGAGATCTGAAGAGAGCTTAATTCATGTTCGAGGTGGCCGACTCTGGCAGACAGATCTTGGTTAGCCTTGTGCATTGCCAAAGCATCACTCTGAAGCTTCATTATCAGGTCCGACTGCTCTCGGATTATAGACTTTTGGTCATCATGTATTTGAGTCAATAATCTGAGCCATGGATTATCAGCGGGACGCTTAAAGTCAGTACATGGGGAGGCAGCTCGTTTAAGTTGCTCCATATGGTTACATAACTGTTGTAAGGCTCGAGTCAGTGACGACGCTTCAATCAGCTGGGAAGGTTTGTTATTGTTGACGCAGGGAGGGTCGGTACTCCCCCCGGTAGCCCCTAAGGGGGAGACAGCCGCATTATTCCTGTTGCTAGCTTGGCTGGTTGGGTTCATCCTGATAGGTGTGCTATCATTCTTTACGGCCTTGCCGAGCTTAGAATTGTTTAGCATGGTAGCAGCAGAGATGTATGCAGCAGATGGGGTAGACTTGTTGATATGGCAGCAGCAAACGTCAGGTTAGCTTCCTCCAGGGAGCAACACTAATGAGGTCGAGATGAGGTAGTAGGTTAGGTTTTGTCGAATATTTCGGTCACATTTAGGTCACTGGGTACTTAGCTGCCTTCTGGCAGCTAAGTACCCCCTATTCTTATTCTATTAGTATATCTATCTATACCCCCTATTCTAATTCTTCCCCTATCCCCACTTCCACGCTCACCCATTAGGGTATCTTGACCTATATTTAATTCATTTAATTCGGTACTCTTACTCAAATCTCTGAATATGTTAGATATTAAGTCCCTGCACATCCTCTCATGCGTATTTTACATATATAAAACGCTGAACTGCAATGTCAATCCTGACCTTAAAAGCTTCCTAGAAGGTTGTAACAGATCCCATGAGCACCACACCAGAAACAAATAAGAACATAAGAACAAAGGCAACTGCAGAAGGCCTATTGGCCCATACGAGGCAGCTCCTATTTATAACCACCCAATCCCACTCATATACATGTCCAACCCGCGCTTGAAACAATCGAGGGACCCCACCTCCACAATGTTACGCGGCAATTGGTTCCACAAATCAACAACCCTGTTACTGAACCAGTATTTACCCAAGTCTTTCCTAAATCTAAACTTATCCAATTTATACCCATTGTTTCGTGTTCTGTCTTGTGTTGATACTTTTAATATCCTCTTTGTTATGTCCATTCACCCACTTGTAAACCTCTATCATGTCACCCCTAACTCTTCGCCTTTCCAGTGAATGCAACTTAAGCTTTGTTAATCTTTCTTCATATGAAAGATTTCTAATTTGGGGAATTAACTTAGTCATCCTACGCTGGACACGTTCAAGTGAATTTATATCCATTCTATAATATGGCGACCAAAAGTGAACTGCATAATCTAAATGGGGCCTAACTAGAGCAAGATATAGCTTGAGAACCACACCAGGTGTCTTGTTACTAACGCTGCGATTAATAAATCCAAGTGTCCGATTTGCCTTATTACGAACATTTATGCATTGATCCTTTTGTTTTAAATTCTTACTAATCATAACTCCCAGATCCCTTTCGCAATCCGACTTCGCAATCTCAACACCATCTAGCTCGTATCTTGTAACTCTATCATCATTACCTAACCTCAGAACTTTACATTTATCAGCATTAAACTGCATCTGCCAATCCTTTGACCATTTCAAAACCCTATCTAGATCAACTTGAAGTGATAGTGAGTCCTCCTCCGAATTAATTTCCCTACCGATTTTCGTATCATCGGCAAATTTGCTACTCAACATTTACACGCAACCGAGGAAAAACCACGGGAGTACTGTGCTACAGCGTTCGAACAAAATGTGGTGGAATTGACGTACCGGGCTACACCGGCCAGACGAAAACGTCTGGGTACGAACGTGCCGGCTATACCAGCCGGACGAAACGTCTGGGAACAAATATACAGGGCTACACTGGACAGACGACAACGTCTGGGTACAAACGTGCCGGCTAAACCGGCTAGGCGAAAACATCTGGGTACGAACGTGCCGGGCTAAACCGGCCAGACGAGACGTCTGGAGACAAACATACCTGCAGGTATGTTACCATACCTACCATACAAACATACCTGCATACCTGATGAACGGAAAACACGCCTGAGCGCGCCCTGGCTCACCAAGACACCCCCAAACAGAACAGGGGACCATAGAACAGAACGGACCATAGAACGGTGGATAGCCTGGGCCAAAACAGCAGGGGACGGGGAGGCACGCGGCTAAGCCCAACCTGACGTCGAGGCAGCCCCTAGGCAAAGAAGCCTCAGGGCCTGCCGACCGGGACACCGCCGCCAGGCGTGGGCGTCTCCAGCCCGTGGGCGTGAGGCAGGCCCCCCACAAGCGGGCACGCCCGGGTACGACATGAATGCAGACAAACCCCCGCCCCGGGGAAGACCACGCCGCTAATCCGCGTGGCTTAGCACCCAAGAGGGACAGGAAGGAAGCGAGACACAACCCAGGGGAAGCGCTCCTCTGAGCGCCATGACACGAGGGCGACACCGACCGGGCATGGGCCCCAAAGGTCGGGCCCAAGGAGCATAGGCCACTGCAACCTGACCACGTGGCGCCCCCGCCAAGGGCCTACCTTGAGGTGCTTCCGGGGCTTAGCGTCCCCGCGGCCCGGTCGTCGACCAAGCCTCCTGGTAGCCGGACTGATCAACCAGGCTGTTGGACGCGGCTGCTCGTAGCCTGACGTATAAGTCACAGCCTGGTTGATCAGGTATTCTTTGGCGGCCGCCAGGCCGCTCACAGGGAGCCCGCCGTGCACGCACGTCCGGGTGCGGCACGCACCATGGCCCTTGGCATAGGACCACAGCAACCTGTCCACGTGGGGGCGCCTCCAAGGGCGACGCCGGGCCGCTCGCAGGGGGCCCGGCCAGGCAGGCACGTCCGAGCGGGGCACGAACCGGGGCCCCTAGGCGCACCCAGAGGGAACACAGCTGACCAGTGCTCATAGTGCACGCCTGGGAGATAACACTACCAGGGCGGTTCACTCGGGACACGGCGTAAACACACGCCGACCCGGGGCATTGTGGCAGCAGCAAAAAGCAGCCGCTGCAGCACCTGGGACAGACTGAAAGACGCGCCTGCATACCTCAAGACAGGCGAACGTGCAGAAGGCACTAGGGAACTAAGGCGGCCCACACGGACCGCGAGGGAAAGGCGCCAACACACGCCAAACACTGGACAGTCCTGACTAAACTTTAACAGAACATTTTTACATTACCTTAGAGTAGGATGAGTAGGGCAGGGGCCCCTGCCGTATCGACAGACTGATTGATTGATAAAGATTAAGCCACCCAAGAGGTGGCACGGGCATGAATAGCCCGTAAGTGGTACAATTTTTTTTCCCCAGTGTTCTGAGGTTGCATTTAACCATCAAGCTGTTATCGTGGGGGAGGATACTGCTTCACAGTCTTTATGAGGGTGTCCAGCTGCTGGACACCTTTGTTGACCAGGAGAGTGGCTGTGTTGATGGCTTCAGGGTGGCCACTGCATGATTCAGGAACTCTTAAAGCTCTTCTAAGGTCATTGGTTGCTTCACATTCCAGAAGATAGTGAAGTAATGGCTTTTCTGTGACAGTTTGGCAGAAGATGCACTCTCTCTGTCGGGGTTCACCAATCTTCCAGTTGCATCTGTAACCTAGACGTAGTCTATATAGCCTAACTGCTATTTCCCTGTGGATTCCTTTTGGGATATTTAACCTTTCTAATTTGGTTGCCTGAAGATACCATGTTGCAGATGGCGAACCTTCAGCTATTCTCTGGTGCAGGTAGGCTTTGTTGAGATGTGAGAGTTTTTTGGTGATGATGTTTTTTTTTGTTCTCTAGGCTGGGTTGAATTGTTTTATGTATCACTGGATGACGAGTTGCCAATTTAGCAATTTCATCGGCTTTTTCATTTAATGTGATTCCAATATGGGATGGGATCCAGTTTAAAGTTATGTTGAGTCCTTTCCCTTTAGCGACTGCTCCTTGATACAAAATGGTGGTAATTATTTCCACATTATCTTTCCACTGTTTTTGTCCTAGTATTTGAAGTGCAGCTTTTGAGTCTGTGTGTATGATTGCATTTTGAGTGTTTTGTGCAATCACATATGCGAATGCCTGTTGTATGGCGAACAGCTCAGTTTGGGTTGATGATACTAGTCCTCCCAGTCTCCAATATGCCTGAACGCTGGTCGTGCAAAGAGCAGCGCCAGCACTCTCATTTTCTGTGTCCACCGATCCGTCTGTGAAGATGTGGGTGGTTCCTGCTACTGCTATGCTATACATTTGCTCTTCTATTATGCGCCTTAGGATTGTCGGATCATAGGCAGCCTTTTTCATTGGGAGACTATTTTGAAAGTAGGCTCTTCCCACGGCGCGGAAGGAGTGTAATTTGGGTGTGGATGATCACCCTCTCTATCAAGAATCATATTTTTTAAATGTAGTCTGTTCAGGACTTTTCCTGCTCTTGCAACCCAAGAGTTTCCATTGTTTTGGCCTAGTCCAACCACCAAAGCCTGCCGTACTGGGATTGGATCAGAAGAAATAATTATCTTACTGATAATTGTAGCTGTCCTTTGTGATATTCTTTCTTGTAGAGAGGGCAAACCCGTCTCCAGTCTAAGAGTTTCAAGCCTGGTCCACATGGGGGCTCCCAGTGCAGCTCTCATAGCATTGTTTTGGGCAACTTCAAGCTTTTTCCACTGTTGGTGTGATAGATTTGTGAGTGCAGGTGCGGCATAATCGATCACTGATCTGACTGCCTGTACATAGTATGTGCGAAGGACTTGCAGATTGGCTCCTCCAGAAAGGGAGGTTAGCGACCTGAGGATTGCCGTCCGGGCCGCAGTTCGCTCTCTCAAGTATGTGACCTCAGCATTAAAATTCATGTGTGTGTCCAGGATGATTCCTAGATACTGATAGGTGTCGACCCATTCTATTGGTTGACCCTGTACTGTGAGTTGGATGTTGGGCTTCGCTATTTTTATGGGCATGGCCTTGGCCTTTGACTTTGAGGGGTTGAGTTTGATCCCAATCTGTTCTGCCTCTTTACTGATGCAGTCTAAGCATTTGGGTGCAAGGCGCGCCGCATCCCTTCCTTTTATGATGATGACAAAGTCGTCCGCGTAGTTTAGCAGCCTGCAGTGATGTGGGAGTTTCAACCTCATTATTCTTTCCATTAAACAGTTGAAGAGAAGAGGGCTGAGAATACCCCCTTGCGGTGTACCATTTTCATGTCTTTTGTACTCAGAGACTGTGCCATGAAGTTTTACTCTTGCTTCTCTGTTTATGAGACAGTTTTTGGTCCAGGAGAGCAGGTTGCCTCTGACCTCTTTGTCAATGAGGCAGCAGAGAATAGCTGGGGCGCTAGCCAGTTCAAAGGCTTTTTCGAGGTCCAGGAATATCAGCATTCCTGGTCTGTCATTCAAGTGGGCTAACAGAGTTGTAATACATTCCACTGTGCCAACCCCTCTTCTATAGGCATACATATCATGGTGCAGTTTAGGCATTTTCCACTCCAGTCTGTTGAGTGCCATTCTGTCAGCCGTCTTGGCTGCACAGCTTTGGAGAGAGATGAGCCTGGGATTAGCTGGATCTTTGGGTTTTGGGATCGGCACTATGTCTGCTCTATTCCAAGCAGAAGGTCTAGTTTGAGAAGTCCAGGCTAAATTAATTAACCTTAGGTATGCAGCGTCTCCCTCTGGGCCGAGGTTTCTAATCATTTTATAGGTTATTTTGTCGGCTCCAGGGGATGTATCCTTGGAGTTTTTCTTAGCCCGATTGAGCTCATCCAGTGTGAAGGGGGCATTAGTGTCAGAGACTTCTTCACATGCTGTAAGGATTCTGTGCCACCTTTCTTCCTCTAGTCCGGTCTGTACTGCTAATACATCTGGTGGAAGTTGATTGCTGGCTGCTCTCTCTGCAAACCTGGTTGCTAGTACTTCGGCTTCCTGTTGAGGATCCTTGGGGTGTGGAGCTTTAGGTGTTTTATTCCCTTTGGCTCGGTGAATTTGCTGCCACATCTCCCCGAGAGAGGTGTGTTCATTCAGGTGTGAACACCATTCTAGCCACTTTTGTTCTTTTATTTGTCTGGTCTCTCGATGTACATGTTCCTTGACCTCACAAAGTAAGATCCTGTTGCGGTCACTTGGCTGCTTTTTGTATAGCTTTCTTGTTCTATTGAGTCTATGGTTGAGTTCTTTGACACGTTCGCAATAGTACCAATGATCTTTATGGTGTCCGGTGGACTGTTTTTTCAGTGGGATTGAGTGGTTGGCTGCACTTTGAATCGCTTTGACAAATTCTTGTTCTGCCTGATTAATGTCTTCGGGAAGATCATAGTTTCTTTGCCACTCTGAAATGAGGTTTTGAAATCGGTCCCAGTTTGCTAAAGCAAAGTTCCAGGCTTCAGATGGAGGCGGAGGTGGGGTGGGTAGGTCTAACTGAAGATCAATTTGGACCCCATAGTGGTCGCTTGTGAGTGTGGGCTCAACTGACCATGTTGCTGCATCTCTTAGGGAGGCTGACACGAAGGTTAGGTCTAATCTGCCTCCTTGGATGTGGATAGGTTCATTCTTGTTTAGGATTTGTATTTCTGGAAGCTGGTCCAGTAGATGTGTAATGTGTATGCCGGCTTCATTTGTTTTGTTCGAGCCCAGTGCCAATCGATGATGGGCATTAAAATCTCCACAAATGATTGTGTTTGTTGTTGTCGCGTGTCCAAATAACACAGAGAGATCCATTTCGGCTTGTGGAGACCTGTACACATTGAACACTTCAAGTTTGTCTTGCCTTAGCTCAATGGTGACTCCCATTACCTCTGTCCCTGCTCCACAATTGGGTGGGCTGGTTATGGATTTGGAGATCAGGTCACATTTTACATAGATTGCACATCCCCTGGATTGCCCATTGATCCATGGAAGGAAGAAGCCTCGATAGCCTGAGATTTTAGGTTCTAATCCGGCTCGAAGCAAGCTCTCCTGTAGTATCAGGATGTCTATGCCTTTGGTTGCTGCTATGCATTGCAAGTGTTGCAATTTAGTGCGCAGTCCTTGCGCATTCCATTGCAGGATCTTTAGAATTCTAGGTTCTTGGAATGTGCTGATAATTCCGTGGTATCCATGGAGTCTGATGAACACGCCATGGAAGTTGCAATTGGGGTATAGGTTCTTAGTGGTCCTGAAATTGCCTCATCAATGTCGCTTTCCGACGACCTGGACTCTATCTGCTTTTTATGGGGGTGCCTCTTGCCCTGCTGTCTTGACGGTGTGGATATTACATCTTCGAATTTTTTGAGCTTGTGCTCAATTGTCTTCCGAGTCTCTGTGGTTTGCTTGATTCCATGTGAAGACAGCAGACTTTCGATTAACTCAGTGACCAAAGTTTTGAGCATTGGCCAGAGAGCGTTCAGTTCAGTGGGAGCACTATTTAATGTTGTGCAGGTTGAGGGCCTAGTGGCTTTTAGACCCTTCTCGGTGGTAACTTTGACACTGGAATTGCTACTCCTATTGGCCCCAGTGTGCTTGCTGGATGAAATGGGAGGCCGACTGCTTTGAACATGAGTCTTGTGTCCTCCATCTTTCTTTTTGTCCTGTACTGTCTTCTCACCCTTCACCATGGCCGATGGTGAAGGGCCGTGTGCCCCCTCTTCCTGAATGGGTAGACCCCACGCGGTTTTAGTGGGCATGGGAGCTGGTATTCGTTTTGGTGGGGGTTTCGGCTCCGCTGTTGGCGTGGTGGGGTTCGTTTGAAGCCTTTTGAGCCTTTCAGGGCATTTCAAGTTCCAGGCATGATGTGCCTTGGAACAATTTGGGCATTTTGCCTGAACAGGGTGGTTTGCCTTGAAAGAGTATGCTTTAGATGTCAGAGATTTGGGCATCACAAAGATGGCTGCCAACGCCCAGTGAGGTGCGGAGTCTGCAGCCAGCCCCATGATACAAAAACATGTATTGATCGACAGACTGATGAATGCAGGACTGAGTACTGGTCCACGTGTCATTGAGGCGCAGCGCGGCGCAGTTTCGAGTACTGCGACGGTCGGGCGGAGTGAGAGAGAGCCCCTCTCTGCCCCAGAATTTATATGGCCCCAGACTTCCCGCGCATCTGCGCGGGGCGCACTGCACAACTGTTTCTTTGTCCCCCTCTTCAGAAACATCTCCGATTTGTATTTCAAATCAGAGGCTATTTTATGCACTAATCTATCCCTATCTTAATTATGGTATCTGTGCATAGGGTTCAACCACTGCAAACCACCTCAAGTCCATCATCACCAAGCAAAAATCTGCTATCAGAATTATAAGAAATTCTGCTTTCAGACAATACTCAGCCCCCCTTGTTTAACTACCTAAACATGCTAAACATAATCTCACTCCACACATTCTCTTGTGTCAACTACATATACAAAACCTTGTTCTTAAATGCAAATCCTGCTCTGAAACTCTCCCTGGACAGATATAATAGGACCTATTATCACCACACCAGAAATAAATATCTCTGATATCCCCAGAGTCAAACTTAATCTGTGTAAACACTCTATGCAAATAATGGGACCCAGTCTATGGAACTCACTCCCTATTGAATTGAAAAGCTGTCCAACTTTTGCGTCATTCAAAAAAAACAAACTAAAAAGTACCTAATTTCATTTTCATAGTTGCCTACTTTGTTGCTTTAAAATTGCACTGTAGCTAGTGCTACCCAATCTCCCAATCTTATGTACCTAATCCAAATAACCTTACCATTGTGATCATTGCTGTCTTCTTTTATGTGCTATCAATTACCAGTCTCCGTGGTGTAGTGGTAAGACTGGCGTTCCGCGAGCGCTATGGCATGGTTTCGTATCCTGGCCGGGGAGGATTTACTGGGCGCAAATCCTTAACTGTAGCCTCTGTTTAACTCAACAGTAAAATGTGTACTTGGATGAAATACCAACCTTTGGTTGAAAGAGGATACTACTCAACTCTTTAACATGCCTAACTACTCGGCAATTCACAACTGTCGTCAAATGCAGAGAGGTGGTGGCACTGCTCTTTACTACCACCAAGAACTAACATGCTTAAAAATAATTAGAACTAGAGACTGCTATGGGGAGTATATCTTCGCCAGTTTCAGAGTCAAGTAAATACAATTATGTCGACAAACAGCGCTCTTTAAAGAAAAACAGACATTGGTTGACAATAGAAGGGTAAGGTAGGTTACAGGGAATTTATTAGGTATAGCTTCGTTTTTAACTTAAACTGGTTGAGAGAGGTACAGTCTTTAACATGGTTGGGAAGGTCATTCCACATTCTGGGCCCCTTGATTTGTAGAGCATTTCTAGTTTGATTAAGTCGTACCTAGGAACATCAAAACTGTATTTATTTCTGGTGTGATGCTCATGGGTTCTGTTACAACCTTCTATGAAGCTTTTGAGATCAGGATTGGCATTATAGTTTAGCGTTTTATATATGTATAATACACATGAGAGAATGTGCAGTGACTTAATGTCTAACATATTCAGAGATTTGAGTAGGGGTACCGAGTGATGTCTGGGGCCAGAATTGGATATTGTCCTAATAGCAGCTTTGTGTTGAGTAATTAGAGGACGTAAGTGATTTTGGGTAGTAGAGCCCCAAGCACAAATACCATAGTTGAGATATGGATAGATAAGGGAGTAATAGAGAGTCACCAGGGCAGGGCGTGGTAAATAATATCTGATCTTAGAAAGAATGCCCACAGTTTTTGAAACTTTTTTTGATATGTTTAGAATGTGTCCCTGGAAATTCAGCTTGTGGTCGATGAGAATGCCAAGGAATTTGCCATCTAATTTGTTACAAATTTGGGTATTGTTTATTTTGAGATTTATTTGATTAGAGGATTTATTGCCAAACAGAATATAGAAAGTTTTGTCAATGTTAAGGGTGAGTTTGTTGGCAGTTAGCCACAGATGGACTTTATTTAGCTCAGTATTTACTGTGGCATTTAGAGCAAGGGGATCAGGACTGGAGTAAATGAAGGTTGTGTCGTCAGCAAATAGAATTGGTTTGAGGTGTTGGGAGGCATTTGGAAGGTCATTAATGTAGATGAGAAAGAGGAGAGGGCCAAGTATGCTGCCCTGGGGAACACCAATGTTGATGAGTAGGGTGGGAGAAATTGTATTATTCACAGAAACAAATTGGAGCCTGTCAGTAAGGTAGGATTCGAGGTATTGCAGGGAGTGTCCTCTGACTCCATAATGATGTAATTTAAGAAGAAGGTTTTGGTGGTTGACAGTGTCAAAAGCTTTACGCAGGTCCACAAATAACCCAACAGGGAACTCATTTTTATCAAGAGCTGTATGAATCGAGTTAAGCATACTAATAAGTGCATCGTTAGTGCTTTTTTTTGGGTCTGAAGCCATATTGGCAAGGGCTAAGTATATTGAGTTTAGCTAGATATGAGTAAAGCTGCTTATAGATTAGTTTTTCAAAATTTTTTGACAAGTTTGGCAGGATTGATATAGGTCTGTAGTTGTTAACATCTGTGAGATCACATTTGTGGACAGGCGTTACTCTCGCTTTTTTTAGAATATCTGGAAAGGTTTGGAGTTCAAGTGACTTGTTGAAGAGCAAAGCAATAGCAGGGGCTAAAGATCTGGAGGCTTTTTTGTAAATTAAAGTTGGTATCTCCTCAAGGGCACCAGACTTGGTTTTAAGGGAAAGGATTATCTACAATACAATACAATATACAATACAATACAATTTTATTTAGGTAAGGTACATACATACAAGAAATTTGTACAAGGATTGGTTGACTTATAGGTAGAGCTAGTACATACAATGCCTAAAGCCACTATTACGCAAAGCGTTTCGGGCATGATAAACTTAAATGACAAGCTTAATACTAATTGAGCATAATGAGTAGAATGAAAACAAGAAATGAAAACATAGATGAAAAAGCAGCACAAATACAATTATGTCGACAAACAGCGCTCTTTAAAGAAAAAACAGACATTGGTTGACAATAGAAGGGTAAGGTAGGTTACAGGGAATTTATTAGGTATAGCTTCGCTTTTAACTTAAACTGGTTGAGAGAGGTACAGTCTTTAACATGGTTGGGAAGGTCATTCCACATTCTGGGCCCCTTGATTTGTAGAGCATTTCTAGTTTGATTAAGTCGTACTCTAGGAATATCAAAACTGTATTTATTTCTGGTGTGGTGCTCATGGGTTCTGTTACAACCTTCTATGAAGCTTTTGAGATCAGGATTGGCATTATAGTTTAGCGTTTTATATATGTATAATACACATGAGAGAATGTGCAGTGACTTAATGTCTAACATATTCAGAGATTTGAGTAGGGGTACCGAGTGATGTCTGGGGCCAGAATTGGATATTGTCCTAATAGCAGCTTTGTGTTGAGTAATTAGAGGACGTAAGTGATTTTGGGTAGTAGAGCCCCAAGCACAAATACCATAGTTGAGATATGGATAGATAAGGGAGTAATAGAGAGTCACCAGGGCAGGGCGTGGTACATAATATCTGATCTTAGAAAGAATGCCCACAGTTTTTGAAACTTTTTTGATATGTTTAGAATGTGTCCCTGGAAATTCAGCTTGTGGTCAATGAGAATGCCAAGGAATTTGCCATCTAATTTGTTACAAATTTGGGTATTGTTTATTTTGAGATTTATTTGATTAGAGGATTTATTGCCAAACAGAATATAGAAGGTTTTGTCAATGTTAAGGGTGAGTTTGTTGGCAGTTAGCCACAGATGGACTTTATTTAGCTCAGTATTTGCTGTGGCATTTAGAGCAAGGGGATCAGGACTGGAGTAAATGAAGGTTGTGTCGTCAGCAAATAGAATTGGTTTGAGGTGTTTGGAGGCATTTGGAAGGTCATTAATGTAGATGAGAAAGAGGAGAGGGCCAAGTATGCTGCCCTGGGGAACACCAATGTTGATGGGTAGGGTGGGAGAAATTGTATTATTCACAGAAACATATTGGAGCCTGTCAGTAAGATAGGATTTGAGGTATTGTAGGGAGTGTCCTCTGACTCCATAATGATGTAATTTAAGAAGAAGGTTTTGGTGGTTGACAGTGTCAAAAGCTTTACGCAGGTCCACAAACAACCCAACAGGGAACTCATTTTTATCAAGAGCTGTATGAATCGAGTTAAGCATACTAATAAGTGCATCGTTAGTGCTTTTTTGGGTCTGAAGCCATATTGGCAAGGGCTAAGTATATTGAGTTTGGCTAGATATGAGTAAAGCTGCTTATAGATTAGTTTTTCAAAAATTTTTGACAAGTTTGGCAGGATAGATATAGGTCTGTAGTTGTTAACATCTGTGAGATCACCACATTTGTGGACAGGCGTTACTCTAGCTTTTTTTAGAATATCTGGGAAGGTTTGGAGTTCAAGTGACTTGTTGAAGAGCAAAGCAATAGCAGGGGCTAAAGATCTGGAGGCTTTTTTGTAAATTAAAGTTGGTATCTCCTCAAGGGCACCAGACTTGGTTTTAAGGGAAAGGATTATCTCATTGACGTCAGTGGAATTAATAGGCTTTAGGTACAGAGACTGTGGATAGTTACCTGTAAGATAGTCCTTAATGTCAGTACTGGAAGATGGAATATCATTTGCAAGGGATGAACCAATGGAAGAGAAGAACCTATTGAACTCAATAGCAGAATCAGAGGCTGAAAGCTGACCATCGTTATTAGACAGGAGAGTCGGTTTGTTATTTAAAGACTTCTTTGATCCCAATATTTGTGAAATTGTTCTCAAAGTTTGTTTAATGTTGCTCTTTATATGGGTAAATTTATCTTCGTAGTATTTAGTTTTGGCTCGTCTAATTGCTCTTGATAAAAATGAGTTCTCTGTTGGGTTGTTTGTGGACCTGCGTAAAGCTTTTGACACTGTCAACCACCAAAACCTTCTTCTTAAATTACATCATTATGGAGTCAGAGGACACTCCCTACAATACCTCAAATCCTACCTTACTGACAGGCTCCAATATGTTTCTGTGAATAATACAATTTCTCCCACCCTACCCATCAACATTGGTGTTCCCCAGGGCAGCATACTTGGCCCTCTCCTCTTTCTCATCTACATTAATGACCTTCCAAATGCCTCCCAACACCTCAAACCAATTCTATTTGCTGACGACACAACCTTCATTTACTCCAGTCCTGATCCCCTTGCTCTAAATGCCACAGTAAATACTGAGCTAAATAAAGTCCATCTGTGGCTAACTGCCAACAAACTCACCCTTAACAAAACCTTTTATATTCTGTTTGGCAATAAATCCTCTAATCAAATAAATCTCAAAATAAACAATACCCAAATTTGTAACAAATTAGATGGCAAATTCCTTGGCATTCTCATTGACCACAAGCTTAATTTCCAGGGACACATTCTAAACATATCAAAAAAAGTTTCAAAAACTGTGGGCATTCTTTCTAAGATCAGATATTATGTACCACGCCCTGCCCTGGTGACTCTCTATTACTCCCTTATCTATCCATATCTCAACTATGGTATTTGTGCTTGGGGCTCTACTACTCAAAATCACTTACGTCCTCTAATTACTCAACACAAAGCTGCTATTAGGACAATATCCAATTCTGGCCCCAGACATCACTCGGTACCCCTACTTAAATCTCTGAATATGTTAGACATTAAGTCACTGCACATTCTCTCATGTGTATTATACATATATAAAACGCTAAACTATAATGCCAATCCTGATCTCAAAAGCTTCATAGAAGGTTGTATCAGAACCCATGAGCATCACACCAGAAATAAATACAGTTTTGATATTCCTAGAGTACGACTTAATCAAACTAGAAATGCTCTACAAATCAAGGGGCCCAGAATGTGGAATGACCTTCCCAACCATGTTAAAGACTGTACCTCTCTCAACCAGTTTAAGTTAAAAGCGAAGCTATACCTAATAAATTCCCTGTAACCTACCTTACCCTTCTATTGTCAACCAATGTCTGTTTTTTTTCTTTAAAGAGCGCTGTTTGTCGACATAATTGTATTTGTGCTGCTTTTTCATCTATGTTTTCATTTCTTGTTTTCATTCTACTCATTATGCTCAATTAGTTGTAACGGTTCTATTGTTACGTAAAGTATGGTGACAAATAAACACAGACACTAAGATACTATATATATATTTGGTCGAATATACAGAAGTACACAGGTGATACTTTGGTGTGAGTTGAGCGCACTGAGCGTCGGTACAGTATCTCGCAAGTGTCTGCTCTAGACCACACTTGAAAGTAGACTCTGGTTAATGTTTGCTATCCTGCTGCTTATATGCCCGGGCAACGCCTCACCGTGTTGTCCGGGCAACGCCTCACCTCATTCATCTCCAAAGGTTGACAGGAATATTAACAAAGCATTTGGAGCGAGTATATTATTGGGATAATCTACTCGCTACAGAACTCCCCCTCCCAGGGGATGAAAGGAAAAATACTTGATCAAGGAACTTAGCTGGTCGGTGAATTGTACGCCCTGCTCGCGTCACATAACCATCAAAGTTAACTTCCTCCTCTTCGCTGATGTCATCTAACTGGGGTCGTAGGGTGGGAGGTCGCACAGGATCGTCCGTCGTCGTAGGATCAGGTTGTGGTGCGGCTGGTAACTGGGGTTGTAGGGTGGGAGGTCGTACAGGATCATCCGTTGTCGTAGGTGGCGGCGCTGCTGGTAACTGTGGTCGAAAAGTGAATGCGTAGTCGGCGGATGTGTCTCTGGATTTAGCAGTGTCGCAGACGTTGAGACGAAGCCTGGAGCAGAGCAGAGAGCTGAGTGAGGCCGGAGTCGTGGAGCTCTATGTGGGAGAGCGTGGCGGCTCGATTGAGAATTGTGAGTGTCTAAACTCGGGGAGCGAGAGCGTGGCGGCTCGATGCGGTCGTAGTCTGCTGTCTGCTCTGTGTCGAAGCTGTAGCGTCTTGGGTTGATTAGGACTGTACACGCCGAGTACTACATTGTTGACTGTGGAAATTGTAGTCTGGTACCAAAAGATGTAGGCAGTGTGTGGACAAGCTCGGTGTAGCAGGAGAGAAGAATGTGCATAATTGTTGCGTCCTTGGGTCGCTGGTGGAGCATTTAGATCCGGGGCGGATGGGCTCGGGCACCAGGACATTAGGAGGTAATGTAGGCACGTAGTTAGGACAACGAGGTAATCACTGCTAGAGCTGAATTGTCCTGGAGGCGACGAAGAGTCGGAAACGCAAGCTGTAAGTCCTGTACTGCGCAAAGTGATTGAGTCGGCAGAGTATCAGAATGCAGTGAACGTGTAGATGAATCTGACGAAAGAGCAGCTTTCGTGGGCGCCCCTGTAGAACAAGCAGTGCCCTGGCAGCGACGGAGAGTCGGCAGGACAGGCTGTAGATCACACATTATGTAGTTACTGATGAAGCTGCCAGATGAGTGAGTAGTGATCGTGGAGCAGCAAGCCGTAGTAGATGAAAATGCAGAGACGATCGCGATGAAAATCATAGCTATGGCAAGGGTGTTGGCAACGTTCCATGACAGGTGGCTGCGGTCGACAGCAAGCAGCAGCAGTGGAGGTCCAGTGAGAGTCCATGTTGTAGTCCATCGTGGCTGGGTATCGTCGAAACTCTCCGGGGTCACCAATGTAACGGTTCTATTGTTACGTAAAGTATGGTGACAAATAAACACAGACACTAAGATACTATATATATATTTGGTCGAATATACAGAAGTACACAGGTGATACTTTGGTGTGAGTTGAGCGCACTGAGCGTCGGTACAGTATCTCGCAAGTGTCTGCTCTAGACCACACTTGAAAGTAGACTCTGGTTAATGTTTGCTATCCTGCTGCTTATATGCCCGGGCAACGCCTCACCGTGTTGTCCGGGCAACGCCTCACCTCATTCATCTCCAAAGGTTGACAGGAATATTAACAAAGCATTTGGAGCGAGTATATTATTGGGATAATCTACTCGCTACATAGTATTAAGCTTGTCATTTAAGTTTATCATGCCCGAAACGCTTTGCGTAATAGTGGCTTTAGGCATTGTATGTACTAGCTCTACCTATAAGTCAAACAATCCTTGTAAATATTTATTGTATGTATGTACCTTACCTAAATAAAATTGTATTGTATTGTATTGTAATTATCTTAGATAGTAATAATGAGTAATTCTTTGACTTACTAACGCTGCTCGTACCAGTGGCTTTACAAGAATGTAAATACCATGCTATGTATCCTCACAAACCCAATGTACTTTCTTGTATATAAATAAATAAATACAATTTTTTTTAATAAAAGTATGAGTTCGTGGCAGCTACAGCACATCTGGGTACCAGTGACAGGATGAACAACCCAACAGTTTGGCTTTCTCTTGGGGGGGAAATGGAGGTTGTACGTGCTGCTATCTCCTGCTGGGACTGTGTTCATGTATAGATGGATGAGCTCTTGTACACATATCTGCTCAATAGAATCGTTGTTAGAAAATTTAATAAATATTTTTAATGTTCTTTCTACAAATAATGAAAATAAAAAAAACTTGGAAGATTGGCAGCTCTGGCGATCAGCTGATGACCAAAACAAAGCATCATGGAGACTTTAAGGTCGTCGCTCGTCTTCTGTATCAGGGCGAAAATAAATTTCTTAGGTATGATCTAGGGGGCTATTGTACATGTTACATTCTGCACTTGGTACTTGTCATATTTAAGTTAAATTATTGCTATTACATATCACTCAAGATGGTGAAGTTTAATTAAGATTTATTACACAATAATATGTAGTCCCGGTTCGGTAGTACGTACAGTCAAATTCAAATTCAAATGTTTATTCAGGTAAAGTACATACATACAAGGGGTGATACAAACATTGATGGATTTATAGATAGAGCTAGTACATACAATGCATAAAAGCTACTATTACGCAAAGCGTTTTGGGCAGGAAAAACACTAAAGACTGAAACTTAACAAAAATGAGTTAATGATTGGACTATTCATTGACCTAAGAAAAGCCTGTGATACTGTTAATCACAACTACCTTCTACTTAAACTCCAGCCTTATGGAATCCGAGGCCTTGCACTAGACTATATCCGATCCTATCTTAGTGACAGACACCAATGTGTAACCATCAATGATACAACTTCTTCCACTCTACCAATAACTGTTGGAGTGCCACAGGGCAGCATCTTAGGACCTCTTCTATTTCTTATATATATATATCAATGATCTGCCTAATGTCTCTAATATTCTTAAACCTATATAGTTTGCTGATGATACTACCCTCATCGATTCAAACCCCAACCCACATACACTAAATAATGTTGTGAATAATGAATTAAAAAAAGTCCACTTATGGATGTCAACGAACAAACTAACATTAAACATCGAAAAGACTTACTACATCTTATTTGGAAGCAAATCATCGAATGCAATTCAGCTACAGTTAGACAACATTAACATCAGTAATAAAAATGATGGAAAGTTTCTTGGCCTATTCCTAGACAAGAGACTCAACTTCAGCACCCACATTCAACACATACCTAAGAAAGTCTCTAAAACAGTTGGAATACTCTCCAAAATAAGATATTATGTTCCTAACTCTGCTCTCCTCTCACTGTATTATGCACTAATCTACCCCTATCTTAATTATGGTGTCTGTGCATGGGGGTCTACCACTGCAAACCACCTTAAGCCCATCATCACCCAGCAAAAATCTGCTATCAGAATAATAACAAACTCTGTTTTCAGACAATACTCAGCTCTCTTGTTTAAATCCCTTAACTTGCTAAATATTAACACCCTCCACACATTCTCTTGTGTCAATTATATTTATAAAACCCTGTTCTTAAATGCAAAACATGCTCTGAAACTCTCCCTGGACAGATGTAATAGGACCCATTATCACCACACCAGAAATAAATATCTCTTTGATATCCCCAGGGTCAAACTTAATATGTGTAAACACTCTATGCAAATTAAGGGACCTAGTCTATGGAACTCACTCCCTAGTGAATTGAAAAGCTGTCAAACTTTTGCCTCATTTAAAAACAAAAACAAAAAGTACCTAATAATTATCTTCGTAGTTTCCTACACTGAGCTTTAAATTTGCTCTGTATCTAGTATTACCCCAATCTCCCAATCTTTATGTACTTAATCCAAACAACTTTATCATTGTGTTCATTGCTGTCTTCTTTTATGTGCTAGCCATATGCTGTATTGTGCCTGCTAAGTTTTGTTAAACTACCATTCAAGCTGTCATTGCAATCATTCTGAGCTACCTATGTGCTTTAATATACCTACAATTTTTCTCTCATCCTTTATTTTTTTCATGCTATATAACTGTTATCATTTTTATAAATTTTGCAAGTATTTACCTAATTATAAGTTTCTTAGATTAAGGACTTGCCAGAAACGCTGCGCATACTAGTGACTTTACAAGAATGTAATTACTGTACTATGCTATGTATCCTCACAATCCCAATGTACCTTCTTGTATATATATAAATAAATAAATAAATAAATAAAACTTAATACTAATTGAGATTAAAGTATAAAATATGTTGAGAAAATATAAAAATAAAAAAGGGGGAACATGGCAGAAAAACAGCAAATATACAATTTGGTCAGCAAACAGCATTGTTTAAAAATAGCAGACATGGGTTTGACATTATAGGTGTAAGGTAGGTTACAGGGAGTTAATTAGGTTGTGCTTAGTTTTTATCTTAAACTGGTTGAGAGAGGTACAGTCTTTAACATGATTGGGAAGGTCATGCCTCATTCTGGGTCCCTTGATTTGTAGAGTACAATGGGGCCTCGACTTACAATGCTAATCCGTTCCCAGAGACGGATCGTAAGTTGAAATATCGTAAGTCGAAGCGATTTTTCCCATAAGAAATAGAGAGAATTGAATTAATCCGTTCCCCACCCTCCAAAATATTAACATACAAATACATTTTATACTGAATACAATGTTTTTTCTAACTACAATACAGTACCAAAGTTTCTCTTACTTTTATGGAGGGCTCTTGATGGCGTGTGGAAGATGGTGATGAGGGGGGAGGAAGAGAGTTGTTCCTGTTTGGAAGGGGAGTCCCCTTCAATTATCATATCAGGCAGTGATGTTTTCTCTGGGGTACTCTCTCTCTCTCCTACGTTTTGCCTGAATACCACTAGGACATGGTTGTGGTTCAGTGCTTGTTTGTCTCACTACAAATTTGTCAAGAGACATTTGTTTTTCCCTTCGTTTTAACATTTGTCTGTAATGATGCATCACAGTGTCATTGAATAGGTTAAGGCAACGACCTACTGCAGCTTGATTTGGGTGAGTCGTTTCAGCAAAGGTTTGCAATTCTTCCCATGCACACATTTTCTTAATTGTTGAGGAAGAGATATTTTGTACTCTTGTTTCTGCTCTATGGTCATCCTTACATGGGTTTTCATATGTTGAGTCCCACTGACTTTCCTGGGACTCATGGCGTGATATATAATAATTACTTTAATGTTCAAAATGCAAAAAATTACCACAGAAGCGGAATTTCTTATAGGCGCGATCGTCACTAAGCAGGCAGCTGTAATAAACTGAGGCAGGTTGGCCGCGTGACCGGGAACCACGCGCTTGGTCGACCTGAACGTGTACCAACAAATATCGGAAGTCGACGACACCATCGGATGTCGAGTCGCATTTTTCGATGAAATTTACATCGTAACTCGAAATTATCGTAAGTAGGGGCAATCGTATGTCAAGGTGCCACTGTATATCTAGTTTGATTAAGTCGTACTCCTGGAATATCAAAAAGGTATTTGTTTCTGGTGTGGTGCTCATGGGTTCTGTTATAACCTTCTAGGTAGCTTTTAACCCTCAAACCGTGCATATCATATATAAATTATATCAGTGACAAAACCGAAACCGCGCACATCATTTATATATGATTTCGTGTCTAGCGCTATAATTTAAACGCCCCGCCTGGGATAGGGGCAGCTATAGTACAGTCACGACCGATAGTTGCCAGATGCCACCTAGAAAAAAAATCCAGGCCAACATTCTTGGGTGTTACAGCGTCAGTATTGAGCAAGCCACCAAGGCTGGCGCACGCATCACAAGGCTCACAGCACCGCTGTTCAGCTTGTGACCACAGCATCGCCTACAAATACCATAATATAAATGATACTCCTATTATTTAGCAGTGATAGTATTACTGAAGCCCCCCTGACTGTGATAAAATTGACCAGGATTGTGGTGATATTTAGCACTGTGCTCCATGGAGGGAGGAGTAAGGCTGTGGGAGGGAGGGTTGTGGCGTCGTCTTCTGACTGTGTGTGGCCACCATTTATTGACTGCACTCACTGTACCAGCTTAGTGGTTCGCTATGGTGAACACAAATGTAGATACTTATATATAACATGTGTATAGTGTGAGATAACAGCGAGAGGAGAAGGTTGGGAGCCGCCATTTTGGTGAGGGAGGAGCGTCGTTTGCACGACTTGGCATGGTGTTTACTGATGGCCACTATGGTCTTTGGGCACCATACCAGCTTATTTGTACAGGTATGGTGAATAAAACAGGTAGATACTTATATATAATGTGTGTATATAGCGTAATAACACCATAAACAATATTGTTGGAGGACAAATATTAGTGCGTCTGGCCTTGAGGGCGGCTGCCGATCAGCTGACTGTGTGAGTAACTACGTCTTTGTGCCTTTACTCACCATACAAGCTTAGATGTACAGTTATGGTGAACAAAACATGTAAATATGTATATATAACGTTTGTGTATAGTAAATAAATACAAAAACAGTATTGTGGGAGGTGAATGAGGGTGAGTGAGGTGGTGTTGAGGGAGAGAGAGTGGCAGTGAGTGGCTCGCTGGTGTTTGGCAGTCACTCTTCGTTGCTTTTTGACTCACAAGACCAACTTAGTAGTTCGTTATGGTGTACAAAACATGCAGATACTTATATATAACCTGTGTATATAGTGTAACAACAGCAAAACTATTTATTGTTTTATGAACATAATAATTAAATCACTAACATGCACACCATAATTTTGAGTACAGCGATGGTTCACACATTTTATAATATAAATCTACCACAATTCACTGTATGGAATAATATTACTGCAAAAAAACTAAGAAAAAATCAATCTAAGACATTGAAATAATTTGGTAATAATATATTTGTGGCAACTGCCGTCTGACAGCTCGGGCGGAGTAGACCTCGTCTGGCGAAGGCTCTGCCAACGCCCCTTTTTTACCACACTTCCCTACCCTATTGCGGCTAAAATATGCCACCTACGATTTTTTTGTTATTTTTTCCATGATCAGGAAACAAAAATGAACACTTCTATAAGACGAAAGAATTTTTTGGAGTTTTTTTTTTTGTTGCGCCTGTGGGTGTGAATTCCATTTGGGCCCCTAGCGTTTTGAGGGTTAAGGTCAGGATTGACATTACAGTTCAGCATTATATATATATATATATATATATATGTTGTACCTAGTAGCCAGAACGCACTTCTCAGCCTACTATGCAAGGCCCGATTTGCCTAATAAGCCACGTTTTCCTGAATTAATATATTTTCTCTAGTTTTTTTCTTATGAAATGATAAAGCTACCCATTTCATTATGTATGAGGTCAATATTTTTTTATTGGAGTTAAAATTTACGTAGATATATGACAGAACCTAACCAACCCTACCTAACCTAACCTAACCTATCTTTATAAGTTAGGTTAGATTTGGTAGCAGAAAAAGTTAGGTTAGGTTAGGTTAGGTAGGTTAGGTAGTCGAAAAAATATTAATTCATGAAAACTTGGCTTATTAGGCAAATTGGGCCTTGCATAGTAGGCTGAGAAGTGCGTTCTGGCTAGTAGGTACGACATATATATATATATATATATATATATATATATATATATATATATATATATATATATATATATATATATATATATATATATAAATATATATATATACAGTGGTACCTCGGAATGCGAGTGTCCCTGTATGCGAGTTTTTCGGAAGACGAGCAGGATTTTCTCCAAAAATATGTCTCGGAAGGCGAGGGTTACCTCGGGACGCGAGTTTGTTGATACGTGTACAGGCCGACTGGCGCGTGGTGGCATAGCGATCGCGCCTCAGTTTACCAGTGTCTCGTGTCTAGTGACTATCCCACCTGAATTCTTCACAACGATTTACAGTTTTTTATCGGTTTTTTGGGTATTTGAGCATAAAAGTTGTCATTATACATCTTGCCATGGGTCTCAAGAAAGCCATTGGTAAGGTTCAACCTAAGAAAATAGCTGTGAGTAGAGGCAGTAGAGGATGTCCCTTCTTGATTAAGAAAATGTGTGAAGTATGGGAAGAACTGCAAAGTTTTGTTGAAAAAACTCACCCAGATAAAGCTGTAGCAGGCCGTTGCATTGACCTTTTAAATGATAATGTGATGTCTTACTACAGACAAGTGTTAAAATGTAGGGAAAAACAAGTGTCATTAGTTAATTCTTAGTAAAACAAGCAAGTCCTAGTGGTATGCAGGCAAAATGTGCCAGTGTGTGCATACCAGTGAAGTCCTCACTGCCTGATGTGATAATGGAAGGGGACTCCCCTTCCAAGCAGTAACTCCTCTCTTTCTCCCACCTCCTCACCTTCTTCCATACGCCTACAGCATTCAACAGCAAGCAAGGTAAGTAATAACTTGAACATAGTTTTGTAGGTTTATTTAGATGAATTAGGTATAAAAATTTAGTTTGATGTGGGGTTTTTGGGGTAGTCAGGAACGGATTAATTCATTTCCCTTTATTTCTTATGGGGAAATTAGTTTCGGAATGCGAGTTTTCGGAATACGAGGCGTCTCCAGGAACCAATTAAACTCTTAAACTGAGGTATGCCTGTATATATATATATATATATATATATATATATATATATATATATATATATATATATATATATATATATATATATATATATATATATATGTCGTACCTAGTAGCCAGAACACACTTCTCAGCCTACTATGCAAGACCCGATTTGCCTAATAAGCCAAGTTTTCATGAATTAATTGTTTTTCGACTACCTAACCTACCTAACCAAACCTAACCTAACTTTTTCGGCTACTTAACCTAACCTAACCTATAAAGATAGGTTAGGTTAGGTTAGGTAGGGTTGGTTAGGTTCGGTCATATATCTTCGTTAATTTTATCTCCAATAAAAAAAATTGACCTCATACATAATGAAATGGGTAGCTTTATCATTTCATAAGAAAAAAATTTGAGAAAATCTATTAATTCAGGAAAACTTGGCTTATTAGGCAAATCGGGCCTTGCATAGTAGGCTGAGAAGTGCGTTCTGGCTACTAGGTACGACATATATATATATATATATATATATATATATATATATATATATATATATATATATGTCGTACCTAGTAGCCAGAACGCACTTCTCGGCCTACTATGCAAGGCCCGATTTGCCTAATAAGCCAAGTTTTCCTGAATTAATATATTTTCTCTAATTTTTTTCTTACGAAATGATAAAGCTACCCATTTCATTACGTATGAGGTCAATTTTTTTTTATTGGAGTTAAAATTAACGTAGATATATGCCTGAACCTAACCAACCCTACCTAACCTAACCTAACCTATCTTTATAGGTTAGGTTAGGTTAGGTAGCCGAAAAAGTTAGGTTAGGTTAGGTTAGGTAGGTTAGGTAGTCGAAAAACAATTAATTCATGAAAACTTGGCTTATTAGGCAAATCGGGCCTTGCATAGTAGGCATAGAAGTGCGTTCTGGCTACTAGGTACGACATATATATATATATATATATATATATATATATATATATATATATATATATATATATATATATATATATATATATATATATATATATATATGCAACAATGATCACAAAAACACTGATCCAAGTATGCAGAATAACCACATGTGAAAAATAGAAAATGCTTAACGCGTTTTCGGCTAATTCGCCTTCATCAGAGCAAAGTAGAATGATTCTACTTTGCTCTGATGAAGGCGAATTAGCCGAAAACGCGTTAAGCACTATTTTTCACATGTGGTTATTCTGCATATATATATATATATATATATATATATATATATATATATATATATATATATATATATATATATATATATATATATATATATATAGCTACCCATTTCATTATGTATGAGGTCAATTTTTTTTATTGGGGTTAAAATTAACGTAGATATATGACCGAACCTAACCAACCCTACCTAACCTAACCTAACCTAACCTACCTTTATAGGTTAGGTTAGGTTAGGTAGCCGAAAAAGTTAGGTTAGGTTAGGTTAGGTAGTTGAAAAATAATTAATTCATGAAAACTTGGCTTATTAGGCAAATCGGGCCATGCATAGTAGGCTGAGAAGTGCGTTCTGGCTACTAGGTACGACATATATATATATATATATATATATATATATATATATATATATATATATATATACAGTGCTTCCTCAGACTAACGAACCCTGCTCTATCGAATTCCCGGAAGAGCCGAACAAATTGAATTCGGTACCAAATGTTCAGTGGAACATACAAATGTTCGATTAAGTGAGGAATGTTCGTCCAAGCGGTCACCGAGGCCGAGCGTCAGAGCTGGCTGTCATCAACTATGATTCGCCAGAGTGTAAACAGTTATTCATCTATAGTGTTTTATTATCCCTACCCATTGTTTCTAGGGAGAAATGGTGATAAAAATGGTGATAAAATGGTGTCAGGGGGGCATTGGTGAGAGAGTTGTTGTCAGGAGGCAACACGTGCTCCCCCGCCCCCACCCTCCTTCCTCCACCTGACCACAGAGACCACTCACTCTCCTCTCATCGTCAGATGCCAAGAGTCAATTTAATGATAATTATCGCATTATCTACACTGAAAATAGCCTTTTTATTAGAAAAATGTCATATTGGAGCAATAATAATGGTGAAAATTGTAATATATACAGTACATATTTTAAACAGTTTGAACACATTTCCTTTTCAGAATTTTTAATACAATTGGGGTGTAGATAACAGCTGGCATTGTGTGGCCGGCCGGTCCCTCCCTGAGCCAGTGGGGGGGGTGGGAGGGGGGGTTGTTTCCTGGATCCCTCCCTCCCTCCTCTAACAGCCTACGTACTGTACTAATACCTATTTAGAATAAATTTTGAGGAGGCCAAAAAAACAAGCACAGGTCGTGTGATCGTTAGGCCTTGGTGAGGTGGCTGGCATCATTTGTGGTGGTGTCAGGGGAGGCAGGCGGTGTCAGGGGAGGCAGGCGGTGTCAGGGGAGGCAGGCGGTGTCAGGGGAGGCAGGTGGTGTCAGGGGAGGCAGGTGGTGTCAGGGGAGGCAGGCGGTGTCATGGGAGGCAGGTGGGGTCAGGGGAGGCAGGTGGTGTCAGGGGAGGCAGGCGGTGTCAGGGGAGGCAGGCGGTGTCAAGGGAGGCAGGTGGGGTCAGGGGAGGCAGGTGGTGTCAGGGGAGGCAGGCGGTGTCAGGGGAGGCAGGCGGTGTCAGGGGAGGCAGGTGGGGTCAGGGGAGGCAGGTGGTGTCAGGGGAGGCACATGGGGTCAGGGGAGGCAGGTGGTGTCAAGGGAGGCAGGTGGGGTCAGGGGAGGCAGGTGGGGTCAGGGGAGGCAGGTGGGGTCAGGGGAGGCAGGTGGTGTCAGAGGAGGCAGGCGGTGTCATGGGAGGCAGGTGGGGTCAGGGGAGGCAGGTGGTGGAAAGAGGCAGGTGGTGGAGGCAGGTGGGGTCAAGGGAGGCAGGCGGTGTCAGGGGAGGCAGGTGGTGGAAAGAGGCAGGTGGTGGAGGCAGGTGGTGTCAGGGGAGGCAGGTGGGGTCAGGGGAGGCAGGCGGTGTCAGGGGAGGCAGGTGGGGTCAGGGGAGGCAGGTGGTGGAAAGAGGCAGGTGGTGTCAGGGGAGGCAGGTGGGGTCAGGGGAGGCAGGCGGTGTCAGGGGAGGCAGGCGGGGTCAGGGGAGGCAGGCGGGGTCAGGGGAGGCAGGTGGGGTCAGGGGAGGCAGGTGGGGTCAGGGGAGGCAGGTGGTGTCAGAAGAGGCAGGTGGGGTCAGGGTAGGCAGGTGGGGTCAGGGGAGGCAGGTGGGGTCAGGGGAGGCAGGTGGGATCAGGGGAGGCAGGTGGGGTCAGGGGAGGCAGGCGGTGTCAGGGGAGGCAGGTGGTGGAAAGAGGCAGGTGGGGTCAGTGGTGGAAGGTGTTGTCAGGGGAGGTGGAAGTGGAGAGAGAAGGGTGGTGACCACGCATGGCTGCCAAACCTCTCATTCATACTCTTTTATAAATCTCAATCTTAGCTGTAAAATATTTATGCCAAAATATGTTAATTTTCGTGTATTAATATACATTATTAATCATTAACACGTTTTATTGTTTCCTGAAGAAAACAATAGCTGACTTGGCATTGTGGTGTGTATGGCCGGGTACCTGGGGGGTGGGGGGTTTGGGGGTCCTGGAGGTGTGAGAGGAGACCTGTCAACCCATCATTTTTTTTTGTCGGGCGAGTTGAGACGCTTCCAAGCCTGCTGCTTCAATACACGGTGTGGGTGGTGTGGTATGGTTTGGGTGGTGTGGTGTGGTTTGGGTGGTGTGGTGTGGTTTGGGTGGTGTGGTGTTGTTTGGGAGTGGGTGGGTTGGTGTGGGTGGTGTGGTTGGGTGTGGGTGGTGTGGTTGGGTGTGGGGGGATGATGTGGGTGGTGTGGGGTGTGTGGGGGATGATGTGGGTGGTGGTGTGGGGTGTGTGGGTGGTGGTGTGGGGAGTGTGGGTGGTGGGGGCGAATGGTGTTAGTGGTGTTGGGGATGGTGTGGGGGTGTGGGTGGTGTGGGGGATGGTGTGGATGGTGTGGGGGATGATGTGGGTGGTGTGGGTGGTGGTGGTGGGGTGTGTGGGGGATGGTGTGGGTGGTGGTGTGGGGTGTGTGGGTGGTGGTGTGGGGAGTGTGGGTGGTGGGGGCGAATGGTGTTAGTGGTGTGGGGGATGGTGTGGGTGGTGTGGAGGATGGTGTGGGTGGTGTGGGGGATGGTGTGGGTGGTGTGGGGGATGGTGTGGGTGGTGTGGGGGATGGTGTGGGTGGTGTGGGGGATGGTGTTGGTGGTGTGGGTGGTGTGGGGGATGGTGTGGGTGGTGTGGGTGGTGTGGGGGATGGTATGGGTGGTGTGGGGGGTGGTGTGGGGGATGGTGTGGGTGGTGTGGGGGATGGTGTGGGTGGTGTGGAGGATGGTGTGGGTGGTGTGGGGGATGGTATGGGTGGTGTGGGGATGGTATGGGTGGTGTGGAGGATGGTGTGGGTGGTGTGGAGGATGGTGTGGGTGGTGTGGAGGATGGTGTGGGTGGTGTGGAGGATGGTGTGGGTGGTGTGGAGGATGGTGTGGGTGGTGTGGAGGATGGTGTGGGTGGTGTGGAGGATGGTGTGGGTGGGGAGGGGGATGGTGATTCTCGCATCTCAGATTATTATTGACACCAAAAGAGCATGAAAGATATTATAATGAAGCACCACACAACAAAGAAACAAACTAATGTGTCCTGGCATATGTTTAAAAAAAAAAAAATAAGAAGGTTGTTGGGGCCGGACGGATGGAACGAATTCCGCACTGGAACGAATCGGCTTCGCCCCATATAGTTCGTTCAAGTGAGGACACACTGTATATATATATATATATATATATATATATATATATATATATATATATATATATATATATAAATATATATATATATATATATATATATATATATATATATATATATATATATATATATAATATATATATATATATAACACATTTTCCGAGGAAATCCTGCTCGTATTTTGAAAAACTCGCATACAGGGACACTCGTGTTCCGAGGTACCACTGTATATATATATATATATATATATATATATATATATATATATATATATATATATATATATATATATATATATATATATACAGTGGTACCTCGGAACACGAGTGTCCCTGTATGCGAGTTTTTCAAAATACGAGCAGGATTTCCTCGGAAAATGTGTCTCGGAAGGCGAGGGTTACCTCGGAAAACGAGTTTGTTGATACGTGTACAGGCCGACTAGCGCATGGTGGCATGGCGATCACACCTCAGTTTACCAGTGTCTCGCGCCCAGTGACTACCCCACCTGAATTCTTCACAAGGATTTACAGTTTTTTGTCGTTTTTTTGGCCATTTGAGCATAAAAGTTGTCATTATACATCTTGTCATGGGTCTCAAGAAAGCCATTGGTAAGGTTCAACCTAAGAAAATAGCTGTGAGTAGAGGCAGTAGAGGAAGTCCCTTCTTGATTAAGAAAATGTGTGAAGTATGGGAAGAACTGCAAAGTTTTGTTGAAAATACTCACCCAGATAAAGCTGTAGCAGGCCGTTGCATTGACCTTTTAAATGACAATGTGATGTCTTACTAAAGACAAGTGTTAAAATGTAGGGAAAAACAAGTGTTTTTAGACAGATTCTTAGTCAAACAAGCAAGTCCTAGTGGTATGCAGGCAAAATGTGCCAGACTGTGCATACCAGTGAAGTCCTCACTGCCTGATGTTATAATGGGAGGAGACCCCCTTCCAAACAGTAACACGTCTTCCGTACACCAACAGCAGTCCTCAGCAAGGGTAAGTAATAACTTGAACATAGTTTTGTAGGTTTATTTAGATGAATTAGGTATAAAAATTTAGTTTGATGTGAGGGTTTTTGGGGACATTAGCTTCGGAATACGAGTTTTCGGAATACAGGCATACCTCAGAATGCGAGTTTAATCCGTTCCTGGAGACGCCTCGCCTTCCGAAAACTCGCATTCCGAAGTTAATTTCCCCATAAGAAATAAAGGGAAATGAATTAATCCGTTCCTGACTACCCCAAAAACCCCACATCAAACTAAATTTTTATACCTAATTCATCTAAATAAACCTACAAAACTATGTTCCAGTTATTACTTACCTTGCTGTCGAGTGCTGTAGGCGTATGGAAGATGGTGAGGAGGGGGGAGGAGGAGAGGAGTTACTGTTTGGAAGGGGAGTCCCCTTCCATAATCACATCACATAACCCCATGCCTTGTAACACTATGGATACCACTTCTCTTTCTAAATTTTTCAAACCAGCCCCTGCTTGCCTTAAACTCTTTCTTATCTGCATCACTCGTTGCAGGGGTCTTCTTTAGAAGGTCTTCGTGCAACACCCTGGCTTTCTCACAAATAATGGCCTCCGAAACACTATCACCTCTCAACTCCTTGTCGTGTATTCAAATTAATAACAACTTTTCCACTTCTTCAAGTATTTGTGGTCTTTGTGCCGTTAATGCTCTTACTCCTTTTGCCACATTAGCACTCATAATCTTATTTTTCTTCTTAAGTATAGTGCATATTGTTGATGTGGCTTTGTTGTACTGCCTACAAAGTTCAACAACACGTGTACCGTTCTCATGCTTCCGAATGATCTCTTGTTTCTCCTCTATTGTCATCCTCACATGAGCTTTCTGGCCTTTATCCTTACCACTGGCTTTCTTGGGACTCATGGTGAGATATATAATAACAAATTGTATAGACAAAGCACCAAAAATCCATCAAAACACTGAAAATCCGCGACAAGAATTGATGTGGGGGTAGTCACTGAGCGCGAGACAATGGTAAACTGAGGGGCGGCGGGGCGGAGGGGCGACGATCGCCGAACCACCACGCGCTAGGTCAGCTGTACGCGTATCAACAAACTCGCGTCCAAACTCGCCTCCCGAAGTAACCATCGCCTACCGAGACAAATTTTTGGAGTAAATACACCTCGCCTTCCGAAAACCTCGCATACAGGGACAATCGCATTCCGAGGTACCACTGTACGAGCTGTCTCCAGGAACGGATTAAACTCTTAAACCGAGGTACCCCTATCGTGTACCCGAGGTATATATATATATATACCCGAGGTATATATATATATATATATATATATATATATATATATATATATATATATATGACTGAAAACTCACACTCCAGAAGTGACTCGAACCCATACTCCCAGGAGCAACTGAGTATGTTGCAAAATAAATATATATATATATATATATATATATATATATATATATATATATATATATATATATATATATATATATATATATATATTTATATATATATATATATATATATATATATATATATATATATATATATATATATATATATACAGTACAACCTCGATTCAACGTACTATATGGGACCGACCCCAGTTCGTTGGAGCGTTGGATTCGTTGCAAGAGGTGACCTTCAGGAGGCGTTTGCATCAGTGTCTTTATTTTTCTTGTAGACATTAAAAATGCATTATCATATTATATACTGTACCTATATATTATTACTCTACTAACAAATACTGTTACATTTGTTATTTACCTTATTGTTGGAGTTAAGTCCATCTTGAAGTCTCATGGAGTTGTGAATGCTATACAGTAAATACATGCTGTAGTGTATTATGCCATTAACACTGTGTTGAGTAGTTCTGTTGTATGTTGAGTACTACAATAAAGTTTATGAAAACTATTGTACACTAAAATTATTGCAACTTTAATTTTAACACTATATTTTGATTTGTCAAGAGGCTGGAGTGTTCATTCCATGACTTTGTTGGACATATCTGCACAATCACGGAACATCCGTGCACCATGTCGGCTCCAAATGCACTCATTGTGTCAGTGATGGCTGACTGGTGGGTGGATGGGCAGGCAGGCAGGGAGGCAGGCAGGCAGGCAGGGAGGCAGGGAGGCAGGCAGGCAGGCAGGGAGGCAGGTTGGGAGGCAGGCAGGCAGGCAGGCAGGCAGGGAGGCAGGCAGGCAGGCAGGGAGGCAGGCAGGGAGGCAGGCAGGCAGGCAGGCAGGGAGGGAGGGAGGCAGGCAGGCAGATATGCAGATAGGCAGGCAGGGAGGGAGGGAGGCAGAGATTGGGAGGGAGGTAGACAGGAAGGGAGGCGGGCAGGCAGAGCTTGTGAGGGAGAGGCAGGCACGGAGGGAGACAGGCACGGAGGGAGGCAGGCAGAGCTTGGGAGGGAGGCAGGGAAGGAGAGGATGGAGATGGATTGATGGAAGGATGGAGGGATGGATGATTTGAGGGTGTGTGTGTATGAGCTGTAGGGGTGGGGGGGTGGGGGAGGTGTGTCGGTGGTGGTGAAGGGACCGACTTGGTGATAACCCTAACTCTGACCCAGTTAACTTTTTTTTAACTTGATTTGTTTCTTCAATTCTGGATGGATGGAGGGAGAAAGGGGATGGATGGAGGGAGGGAGGGAAGGAGGGATGGAGAGAGAACGAGGGAGGGAGGGATGGAGAGAGAGGGAGGAAGGGAGGGAAGGAAGGAGGGAGGGATGGAGAGAGGAAGGGAGGGAGAGCTGGAGAGAGGGAGGGGGGAAGAGCTGGAGGGAGGGAGGGAGGGAGGGAGGGCTGGAAAGAGGGAGGGAAGGATGGAGGGAGGGGGAATAGAGAGGGAGGGGGAATAGAGAGGGAGGGATGGAGAGAGCGAGGGAGGGATGGAGAGAGCGAGGGAGAGAGGGATGGAGAGAGGGAGGGAGGGAGGGAGGGAGAGAGGGAGGGAGGGAGGGAGAGATGGAGAGAGGGAGGGAGGGAGGGATGGAGAGAGGGAGGGAGGGAGGGATGAAGAGAGCGAAGGAGGGAGGGAGGGATGGAGAGAGCGAAGGAGGGAGGGAGGGATGGAGAGAGCGAGGGAGGGAGGGAGGGATGGAGAGAGCGAGGGAGGGATGGAGAGAGCGAGGAAGGGAGGGAAGGAGGGAGGGAGGGAGGAAGGGAGGGAAGGAGGGAGGAAGGGAGGGAAGGAGGGAGGGATGGAGAGTGGGAGGGAGGGATGGAGAGTGGGAGGGAGGGATGGAGAGAGGGATGGTGGGATGGAGGGAGGGAGGGAGGGATGGAGGGATGGAGGGATGGAGAGATGGAGAGAGAGAGAGAGAGAGAGAGAGAGAGAGAGAGAGAGAGAGAGAGAGAGAGAGAGAGAGAGAGAGAGAGAGAGAGAGAGAAAGAGAGAGAGAGAGGGGGGGGAGAGAGAGGGGGAGAGAGAGAGGGGGGGGAGACAGAGAGGAGGAGGGGGAGAGAGGGGGGGAAGAGGGAGGGAGGGAGGGATGGATGGATGGAGAGAGAGAGAGAGAGAGAGAGGGGGGGGGAGAGAGAGAGGAGGGAGAGAGAGAGAGGGGGGGAGAGAGAGAGGGGAGAGAGAGGGGGGGAGGGAGGGAGGGAGGGATGAAACACGCATGGTGCTGTGTGTACAGGGATTAGACCCGTCCACTCACTCACGCTAGAGTTGTTCCAATAACATACAGTAATTTCTCAAAGAGCAGATGTCTATCATATTACAGTATATTTTCGGTTTTATTTAGTTTAGTTTAATTAGGATAATAAAAAGCTATTAAAACACTGGTTTTAGAAATTATTAATATGAAACTTTTAAAAGTCATGGGTCACTGAACTATGACGACACACAGACGAAAGTGAGTGAAACCTCACTGTAAAGTGAGGTTTACAGTACAGTATTCTCTTATCTGTCCACCCTCACTCATCTTGTTTCATCACAGAAAATGTCTATAAGGAGATTTTACCACATGTAGCTAGGTAATCACGCTTCATCCTTTAAATTAATGTACAAAGATACGTGTGCCCCAAATCAGTGAACGAAAATCATGGAAACTCAGTTGTTCACTTGTGTGGATCACTCTGGCTGGTGTTTGTGTGGACCTTTCTGGCTGGTGCTTCGTTCATATGGTTCACTTGTGTGATCCAACTTGTCTTATGAAGGAATTATTAATTGTAATCTGTGATAGAATGAGAAAGTTTTCCACCACTCTGTGAACTCTGTCCCAAACCACATGTGTGGTCTACTTGTGTGGTCCACTTGTGTAGTCCACTTGTGTGATCCACTTGTGTGATCCAACTTGTCATATGAGAGAATTATTAATTGTAATCTGTGATAGAATGGGAAAGTTTTCCACCAGTCTGTGAACTCTGGACATCGTAAGCAAATCCGAACATCCCTCGCTTCGGCGAACCATTGTTCGTTGAACCGGGTGAGTAAATTGGGCCTGAAAAGTGTGCGAACTAGCCGGAGATTCGTTGAATCGGGGTACGTTGAATCGAGGTTGTACTGTATATATATATAAATATAAATGTCGTACCTAATAGCCAGAACGCACTTCTCAGCCTACTATTCAAGGCCCGATTTGCCTAATAAGCCAAGTTTTCATGAATTAATGTTTTTTCATCTACCTAACCTACCTAACCTAACCTAACCTAGATTTTTTTGGCTACCTAACCTAACCTTACCTATAAATATAGGTTAGGTTAGGTTAGGTAGGGTTGGTTAGGTTCGGTCATATATCTACGTTAATTTTAACTCCAATAAAAAAAATTGACCTCATACATAGAGAAAAGGGTTGCTTTATCATTTCATAAGAAAAAAATTATAGTAAATATATTAATTCAGGAAAACTTGACTTATTAGGCAAATCGGGCCTTGAATAGTAGGCTGAGAAGTGAGTTCTGGCTACTAGGTACGACATATATATATATATATATATATATATATATATATATATATATATATATATATATATATATATATATATATATATATATATATATATATGTGACGACTGAAAACTCACACCCCAGAAGTGACTCGAACCCATACTCCCAGGAGCAACGCAACTGGTAACTACAGGGCGCCTTAATCCGCTTGACCATCACGGCCGGACAAAAGGAAGTGATAGCCGAAGCTATTTGAACCACTTCCCCGCCGGCAACTCGGATGGTAATCTTGGGCATAGCATTTTATCAAATCACCTCATTCTTTGGGGCGCACGTGAGTAACACAAATGCAAACAAGCCTGAATGGTCCCCAGGACTTATGCGACTGAAAACTCACACCCCAGAAGTGACTCGAACCCATACTCCCAGGAGCAACGCAACTGGTAACTACAGGGCGCCTTAATCCGCTTGACCATCACGGCCGGACAAAAGGAAGTGATAGCCGAAGCTATTTGAACCACTTCCCCGGATCACGATATACTCTGCTATCATCCCGATTGTTTCATCCACAGGTACGTTGGTAAACAGTGATTCTACGTCCAACGAGGCTCTTATCCCTGTGGCCCGTGTTCCCCGCAGTAAGTCAACAAATTCCTTTGGGGACTTCAGGCTGAATGCGCAAGGGACATAAGGAGTCAGCAAGCCGTTGAGTCGCTTCGCCAGTCTGTACGTGGGTGTGGGTATCTGGCTGATGATTGGCCGGGGAACACGGGCCACAGGGATAAGAGCCTCGTTGGACGTAGAATCACTGTTTACCAACGTACCTGTGGATGAAACAATCGGGATGATAGCGGACAGAGTGTATCGTGATCCGGCCTGTACTCCTCTTGACATACCAGAAAACATTCTAAGGAAACTACTCCAAGCTTGTACTAAAGAGGCACCCTTCTTGAGCCTGGATGGGCATATGTATAAGCAAGTAGATGGGGTCGCAATGGGTTCTCCCCTAGGTGTCCGGTTTGCAAACTTCTACATGGGTACCATTGAACAATAGGTCTTAGTCGAAATGAACTTGAAACCGGCCATATACTGCAGGTATGTTGACGACATTTTTACACAGGTACCTGATGTTAGACATATGCAGGAGCTGAAGGAGGCATTTGAGCGAAATTCTGTGTTGCGTTTCACTTATGAGATGGAGAAGGATGGGAAGCTGCCCTTTCTAGATGTAACAGTCATGGAAAGGAGCGGAGGTTTCCACACTGCAGTCTACACTAAGGAAACAAACATAGGAATGTGCCTCAATGCCAACAGTGACTGCCCAGACAGGTACAAGAGGAGTGTTGTTAACGCTTATGTCGACCGTGCTCTCAGCCACAGCTCAGGATGGAAGCAAGTCGATGAAGAACTCTGTAGGGTAAGGCAGGGGTTAGTCAACAACGGCTTCTCCAATGGTTTCGTTGAAGACATCATAAGAAGGAAGGTGAAATGCCATGCAACCTCTGAAGAGACAACTAACACAACACCGGTACCCCTATTAGACTATTTTACAGGAACTTCTTTTCCACAGCTCATAAAACGGAGGAAAGGGTCCTGAAAGATATTGGAACGTTACGCTACAGACAAAAGTCAGAAGATACAATTGACGATTTACTATAAAACCAAAAAAACGGCCAGCCTACTCATGAGAAACTCTCCAGACACACAGTAGAACGCATTAAAAGAGACCAATGTCGTCTATGCCTTAAAATGCCCACTTGGGGACTGTAAGCCTCAAAGAACTCAGTATATAGGCAAGACAACAACATCTCTTTCCAGGCGATTAACGATGCATAAGCAACAGGGCTCCATTAAGGAACATATAATCTCTTCCCACAACCAGACCATCACCAGAGAAGTCTTAACAAAAAACACAGAAATCATCGATAGATACAGCGATAGCAGGCGGCTTGATATCTGCGAGGCACTACACATCAAGAAGTCAACACCAGCAATCAACAGCCAATTAATGCACATCTATATTCTACCCACTTCAAGACTCCGCACCAATATAGAAGCATCAAGAAATATGGGCAATAGGCCCTTTGCAGTTCCATTTCTTCCCTTTAAACTTACCCAATATTATACCCATTGTTTCGTGTTCTATCTTGTGTTTTCACCTCATCCAAAACTGTTGTAACATATCACCTCACCCATATGCAGGTATATAAAATGAATGCCATTTAAATTATAGCATAGTAGGACTCTGTTTAGTGTTTGCAGGTTATAGTTGTGTGTGTGTGTAAACTAAAGTCTGAAAATGTAATAAGTTATTACAAAGCGCGTTCAAGTGTCGTGTCAGACTAGAAATAAAAATGAATTTTGGAGAATTGATTTTTCTATTACCATCGACAGTGAAAAGAAACATAAGAAATATTGAGAAAATTTGTGTTAGAATTAGTAATCTTACTTTTTCGGTCATATTTAATAATATATGCTTACAAGAAAGACTGCTACCAAAATATACTAATATATATATATATATATATATATATATATATATATATATATATATATATATATATGTCGTACCTAGTAGCCAGAACTCACTTCTCAGCCTACTATTCAAGGCCCGATTTGCCTAATAAGCCAAGTTTTCCTGAATTAATATATTTACTATAATTTTTTTCTTATGAAATGATAAAGCTACTCTTTTCTCTATGTATGAGGTCAATTTTTTTTTATTGAAGTTAAAATTAACGTAGATATATGACCGAACCTAACCAACCCTACCTAACCTAACCTAACCTATATTTATAGGTAAGGTTAGGTTAGGTAGCCAAAAAAAGCTAGGTTAGGTTAGGTTAGGTAGGTTAGGTAGACGAAAAAACATTAATTCATGAAAACTTGGCTTATTAGGCAAATCGGGCCTTGAATAGTAGGCTGAGAAGTGCGTTCTGGCTATTAGGTACGACATATATATATATATATATATATATATATATAATACACATGAGAGGATGTGCAGTGACTTAATATCTAACATATTCAGAGATTTGAGTAGGGGTACCAAGTGATGTCTAGGGCCAGAGTTAGGTATTGTCCTAATAACAGCTTTGTGTTGAGTAATTATAGGACGTAAATGATTTTGGGTAGTAGAACCCCAAGCACAAATACCATAGTTGAGATAAGGATAGATGAGAGAGTAATAGAGCATCACCAGGGCAGGGCGAGGTACATAATATCTGATCTTAGAAAGAATGCCAACAGTTTTTATAACTTTTCTTTATATATTTAGAATGTGTCCCTGGAAATTTAGCTTGTGGTCAATGAGAACGCTAAGGAATTTGCCATCTACTTTGTTACAAATTTAGGTATTGTTTATCCTGAGATTTATTTGATTTGAGGATTTATTGCCAAACAAAATATAGAAAGTTTTGTCAATGTTGAGGGTGAGTTTGTTGGCAGTTAGCCAAAGATGGACTTTGTTTAGCTCAGTATTCACTGTGACATTTAGAGCAAGGGGGTCAGGATTGGAGTAAATGACGGTTGTGTCGTCAGCAAATAGAATTGGTTTGAGGTGTTGGGAGGCATTTAGAAGGTCATTAATGTAGATGAGAAAGAGGAGAGGGCCAAGTATGCTGGCTTGAGGAACACCAATGTTGATTGGTAGGGTGGAAGAAATTGAATTATTCACAGAAACATACTGTAGCCTATCAGTAATGTAAGACTTAAGGTATTGCAGGGAGTGACCTCTGACTCCATAATGATGTAATTTAAGAAGGAGGTTTTGGTGGTTGATAGTGTCAAAAGCCTTACGCAGGTCCACAAATAACCCAACAGGGAACTCATTTTTATCAAAAGCTGCATATATCAAGTTAATCATACTAATAAGTGCATCGTTAGTGCTTTTTTGGGGTCTGGAGGCATATGGGCAAGAGCTAAGTATATTGTGTTTGGCTAGATAAGATTAAAGCTGCTTATAGATTAGTTTTCAGATATTTTTGACAAGTTTGTCAGGATTGATATAGGTCTGTAGTTATGAACATCAGTGAGATCACCACATTTGTGGACAGGGGTTACTCTCGCATTTTTTAGAATATCTGGAAAGGTTTGGAGTTCAAGTGACTTGTTGAAGAGCAATGCAATGGCAGGGGGCTAAAGATCTGGAGGCTTTTTTGTTAATTAAAGTTGGTATCTCCTCGAGGGCACTAGACTTGGTTTTCTGGGAAAGAATTATCTCATTAACATCAGTGGAATTTGCAGGCATTAGATACAGAGACTGTGGATAGTTAGTTACTTGTAAGATAGTCCTGAACATCAGTACTGGAAGATGGAATATCATTTGCAAGGGATGACCCAATGGAAGAGAAAAACCTTTTGAACTCAATAGCAGTATCAGAGGCTGTAAGCTGACCATCGTTATTGGACAGGAGTATTGGTTTGTTATTTAAAATCTTCTTTGATCCCAATATTTGTGAAATTGTGCTCCATGTTTTCTTAATGTTTCCCTTTGTATGGGGTAAATTTATCTTTGTAGTATTTAATTTTGGCTCTTCTAATTATTTTAGATAGCAGTGATGAGTAATTCTTTTAAAATTCTTTGGAGACGATTCCTAACCTATACTTCTTCTCAAGCTCATATTTTTTATTAATGGATTTAAGTATTCCCTTCGTAAGCCAAAGATTGTTTAGCCTTTTAGTTGTGACTTGTTTTGTTAGCATAGTATAGTGGGTGTTATAAAGGCTGAGAGTTTTTTGAAGAGAAGATTGCACTGCTAGGTTGATCTCCCCTATGTTACCTAATTCGGACTCCCAGTTGACATTAGCAGCAGTAGCTGTAAAATTGCCTATAGCAGTTTCATTGTGAAGCCTAAAGCTTATTTCCCTTGTCTCTAGAGGTGGTTTGTTAATGTTAGGAGAAATGTGGGGTAATGGTCTGTAGTGCTATCCATGATTATCCCTGAAGTAAGCGGAGAGGTTATGTTGGTCCAGATGTGATCAAGAGCCATGGCAGTACTATCAGTGATTCTAGTAGGTCTAGTGATTAAGGATATGCGGAAGCAGGAATTCATACAGTTGAGGAAGCTAGCAGCAGTAGGGGTTTCAGGCTCGCAGAGGTCAATATTAAAGTCCTCTGCGATAATTAGATGGTTTTTGTTCAGTCTTATCTAGTACTGTATTAGATTTCTAAGGTTAGAGTTGAATTCGGACACATCAGTGTTAGGAATTCTATAGACTGCTCCCACAGTCAGGACATACTCAGCACCCTTGACTCTGAAACTGGCTAAGATATACTCCCCACAGTAGTCTCTAGTTCTAATTATTTTTAAGCATGTCAGTTCTTGGTGGTAGTAAAGAGCAGTACCACCAGCTCTCTGAATTGGTCGACAGTTGTGACTTGCTGAGTAGTTTGGCATGTTAAAGAGTTGAGTAGTATCCTCTTTTAACCAGAGCCCATCGGCCGAGCGGACAGCACACTGGACTTGTGATCCTGTGGTCCCGGGTTCGATCCCGGGCGCCGGCGAGAAACAATGGGCAGAGTTTCTTTCACCCTATGCCCCTATTACCTAGCAGTAAAATAGGTACCTGGGTGTTAGTCAGCGGTCACAGGCTGCTTCCTGGGGGTGGAGGACTGGTCGAGGACCGGGCCGCAGGGACACTAAAGCCCCGAAATCATCTCAAGATAACCTCAAGATAACCATGTTTCAGTAAGTATAATAAGAGAATTTGTTGTCAACAGTTTCAATCAAGGCACTAACATCATCGAAGTGTTTGCTTAGAGATCTTACATTCAAGTTAATTACAGAGATATTGTGATTATGTGTTAATACATTGTTTACATCATGTGCTGTAAAATATCTGCAATTTTGATCATTAAAGTGATGATTGTCATAGATACTGGATAAGAGGTTTTGTTCTGGGTCTATACTTGTTTGCATAAGAAAGCTGGTTGTAGGAAAACAAGGCAAAAAAGGCAGTTACAAAATAAACAAATTTTGATATAAAAGGGGGGAAAAGTATAAATATAAATAAGACTATACAAAACAAACACGAAATGAACAAAAAAAAAAGGAAAATGAGGTAGATTGCTTACAAGTACTCTCAGGTACACTGTAAGTAATAATTTGCATTTTTAGGCTGAGGCAAAGCCAGGGGTACAATGGAGTAAGGGAGTATGGCGAGGCTAGGCAACCTAGGTAATAATGAAAGCAAAGAAAAAAGTTGAATAATAAACATAGGGAAATTTAATCTAATGATTATTAACTATAAATAGTTTAGTTATGATCCTATAATTAATAAGAACTAAAGAAAATATTAAGAAACAAATCTGGCTAACGGGGTCGAGTGTGATAGGGCTATTGGAGTGAGCCTGTCTCCTCCCCAACCACCGACACACCTTCGCCACCCCCTCTACATCTCATACACACTCTCTGCTTTAAGGTCACATAGTTCAACTGTCCATAATTCATAAGTAAAAATGTATTTGTTTAATTAATAAACAGGAAGCAATAAAATATGTTAATGATTATTAATGTATCGTACTGTAATACTGTACACTTAACACGAAAATCAACATATAATGGCATAAAGCTAAGATATACATTTTAATATAGACGATAGGCTCTGTCAGCGAATTAACATGCTGACTTCATTACACATCTCCCATTACTTCTCCTTCACTGACTGGAAGTGAAGTGATTCTAGTAGGTCTAGTGATTAAGGATATGCAGAAGCAGGAATTCATACAGTTGAGGAAGCTAGCAGCAGTAGGGGTTTCAGGCTGTCAGCGAATTAACATGCTGACTTCATTACACATCTCCCATTACTTCTCCTTCACTGACTGGACTGGACTGACTTGACTTCACTGACTGGACTTGACTGAATTGACTGCCTGCCTGCCTGCCTGCCTGCCTGCCTGCTTGCCTGCTTGCCTGCTTGCCTGCCTGCCTGCCTGCTTGCCTGCCTGCCTGCCTGCCTGCCTGCCTGCCTGCCTGCCTGCCTGCCTGCCTGCCTGCTGCCTGCCTGCCTGCCTGCCTGCCTGCCTGCCTGCCTGCCTGCCTGCCTTCCTTCCTTCCTTCCTTCCTTCCTTCCTTCCTTCCTTCCTTTCCCTCCCTCCCTGCCTGCCTTCAGATAACTTAAGTTGGCAAAGTGACTATACAAAATTTTTTGGAAATGGTTACTTTTAGACTCCTGCGGTGAAAAAAGTAAGTTAATCCAGAAAACGTGCTAATCCGGCTGGGGGTCCTTCCCATATAGCCCAGATTAGCGGGTTTATACAATACTTCCACGCCATTCTGTAAGCTGTCTCGTGCGTTGTTTCACCTCCGGCCTGCTCATGCTTCGCCTGAGTCGTCCTGGTCGTTGGACCGGGTGCCCTCTTTTCTCTCTTCGCCTCGGTTTGTATTGGCCCCTTCAGTTCAGGATTGTTTTTCCAAGGCTCTTTTTTTTCCCTTTGGCATTGTCTTTCCGGAGTTGAGTCTGTGAGCTTCATGCTCTCCTCCGGCGCAGGGGTTTCTGCTCTTTTGGTCCTGGTGGTAGGTTTGTTTGTTTGCAGCCGTATCCTTCTTATCTGGCGAAGAATGAGACTGCTGCTTTCCAGAAGGGTCCTTGGGTTGTTGATGCTTGGCTGGTCGTAGGTGCATCATGTGTTGTGTCCGGTTGTGGCTCTCTGCCATTACCTGTGCGTCATGGCGTCTGTGGCCGGGGATGTGCTTTGGGTTGACCTGGTTTCTCTTCTTCCCTGTTCCAGGGTTCGTGTCTCCCAGATCGTCCATAGGATTATTCTTTCAAGCCAGCCTGCGGTCTATCCCCGTGCCCACGACGTTCGTAAGTTTGCTGCGCTGGCTACACCACCTCCCCCTTCCCCCTCCCAGGGAGGGGGGAGATGTGCAGACAAGTGGTGCGGTAACGTGGTGACCTCATGCTTGTTTTTTGTTTGGGGAGCTCTGTCCACTAGTTCGGCTTTCAGTAGCAATTTCTTAACCAGAATTGGAGTTGGGGGTGCTTACCTTACTGAGTACCTGACCCGGTCGATGGCAGACAGAATGCTTCCAACATCACGGGAGGGTTTCTATGGGCCATTGCTCCTCGTGCCCCTCTGAGGAGGCCAGGTTCTGGCTCATGATCCCCGATAGGCCTAGAACTCCATTCACATTGATGCCAAAGTCTAATATAGAGGAACCTCATGTGATGAGCAGTCCCATCTACGAGCATTTTAAGTAACAAGCGAGCCACTCGCAAAAAATTTGTCTCGATTGACGAGCTTCGGCTCAATTAACAAGAAAACCATGTGGTGCTTTCTAGTGTTCCTGCTGGTTCTTGCAAATTCTCGGATGCCTCAGACGATGCAAATCAATGATTTTTTTTTAAAGATGCTAATGATGCTGGGATGGAAAGAGGTAACTGCTGTAATGTTGCAAAAATTACAAAAAAAAAAAGAAAAAAAAATTGGAAAAAAAGAAATGTCAAAAAAAAAAAGGTTCATTCAGTGTATATCAGGTAGGCTGCAACATTTTCTATAAAAAAAATGAAAACAAAAAATTTGAAAAAAGAACAAATGTCAAAATGATCCATTCAGTGTATGTCAGGTAGGCTGCTCCATTTTCTATAAAAAAAAATCAAATACAGTATATTGATGTTTTTCATTGGTAGAACGGATTAATTTTATTTCCATTAGTTATTTTAAATGGGAAAATTTGTTTCGCAAGACGAGCGTTTCACATGATGCGCTCAGTGCCGGAACGGATTAAATTCATTAATTGAGGCTCCTTTGTATATCCATGTCTGGATAGCTGCGGAGAGCCTCGGGGTCTCACTCAGAAAATGGCATTTCCTTACATCCAATACTTGTTTTTTGGTTTTACTTTTGAACAGGAGATTGGTTGGACAATTTTTTTATTCATCAGAGAGCGAGTTCCAAAGAATGGGTGGAAAGAAGGCATGGCTCAAAGAATACACCATGCCTTCTGTGGAGAGCCCCTTCAGCTCCCCAGAGTTATACTGGACTGGTGTGTGTGTGTAATTACCTAAGTGTAATTACCTAAGTGTAGTTACAGGATGAGAGCTACGCTCGTGGTGTCCTGTCTTCCCAGCACTCTTTGTCATATAACGCTTTGAAACTACTGACGGTCTTGGCCTCCACCACCTTCTCACTTAACTTGTTCCAACCGTCTACCACTCTATTTGCGAAGGTGAATTTTCTTATATTTCTTCGGCATCTGTGTTTAGCTAGTTTAAATCTATGACCTCTTGTTCTTGAAGTGCCAGGTCTCAGGAAATCTTCCCTGTCGATTTTATCAATTCCTGTTACTATTTTGTATGTAGTGATCATATCACCTCTTTTTCTTCTGTCTTCTAGTTTTGGCATGTTTAATGCTTCCAACCTCTCCTCGTAGCTCTTGCCCTTCAGTTCTGGGAGCCACTTCGTAGCATGTCTTTGCACCTTTTCCAGTTTGTTGATGTGCTTCTTAAGATATGGGCACCACACAACTGCATATTCTAGCTTTGGCCTAACAAAAGTCATGAACAATTTCTTTAGTATATCGCCATCCATGTATTTAAATGCAATTCTGAAGTTAGAAAGCATCGCATAGGCTCCTTGCACAATATTCTTTATGTGGTCCTCAGGTGATAGTTTTCTATCTAGAACCACCCCTAGATCTCTTTCTTTATCAGAATTCTTTAAAGATTTCTCACATAATATATAGGTTGTATGGGGTCTATGTTCTCCTATTCCACATTCCATAACATGACATTTATTAACATTAAATTCCATTTGCCAGGTGGTGCTCCATATACTTATTTTGTCCAGGTCTTCTTGAAGGGCATGACAATCATCTAAATTTCTTATCCTTCCTATTTTCTTAGCATCATCAGCAAACATGTTCATATAATTCTGTATACCAACTGGTAGATCATTTATGTACACAATAAACATCACTGGTGCAAGAACTGAACCCTGTGGTACTCCACTTGTGACATTTCTCCATTCCGATACATTGCCTCTGATTACTGCCCTCATTTTTCTATCAGTCAGAAAATTTTTCATCCATGATAGAAGCTTACCTGTCACCCCTCCAATATTTTCCAGTTTCCAGAACAACCTCTTATGTGGAACTCTGTCGAAAGCCTTTTTTAGGTCCAGATAGATGCAGTCAACCCAACCATCTCTTTCTTGTAATATCTCTGTGGCTCGATCATAGAAACTGAGTAAATTCGATACACAGGATCTTCCAGATCGAAAACCATACTGTCTGTCTGATATTATATCATTTCTCTCCAGGTGTTCTACCCATTTAGTTTTGATTAGCTTTTCCAATACTTTCACTATTACACTTGTCAATGATACAGGTCTATAATTGAGGGGGTCTTACCTGCTGCCACTTTTGTAGATTGGAACTATGTTAGCCTGTTTCCACACGTCTGCTACGATTCCTGTACACAGGGATGCCTGAAAGATCAGGTGAAGTGGAATGCTGAGCTCAGATGCACATTCTCTCAGAACCCATGGTGAAACGCCATCTGGGCCAGCTGCTTTGTTCTTACCGAGCTCCTTGAGCATATTTTCCACTTCATCTCTAGACACCTCTATCCGCTCTATGTTGTTCTCTGGAATTCTTATTGTGTCTGGTTCTCTGAAGATTTCATTTTGTACAAACACACTTTGGAACTTTTCATTTAATGTTTCACACATTTCTTTTTCATTTTCCGTGAATCTGTTTCCCATTTTCAACCTCTGGATATTATCCTTTACCTGCAATTTGTTGTTTATGAATTTGAAGAATAGGCCCGGTTCTGTTTTACATTTATCTGCTATCCCTTTTTCAAAATTTCTTTCTGCCTCTCTCCTTACTGCTGTATAGTTGTTTCTCGCATCTTTGTATCGCTGGTATGTTTGGGGGTTTGGCCTCTTCCTATACTGATTCCATTTTTGTGTCTTTTGGTCTCTTGCCCTCTCACAATTTCTGTCGAACCAATCCTGTTTTCTGGCCCTGCATCTCTGTTTTGGTATGAATGTTTGTGTGCCTTCCTCGTATAGTTTTAAAAATTTGGCATACATTTCATTTACTTCCCTACCTAGCAACAATTCTGTCCAATTACACTCATTAAAAAAATTTCGAATTTCCCCATAGTTGCCTCTCCTTAAATCGAGTTTATCAACTGTTTCAATGTCCCCATTTTCTTCTAGATGATATCTTAAAGCATATTTAATGTCTAACAGGATGTGATCACTCTTTCCCAAGGGAGGAAGGTACTGGATGTCAAAAATCTCTTCTTCTTTCCTGGTGAATACTAGATCCAGTACTGACGGTACATCTCCTTCCCTCATTCTTGTGGCTTGCTTTATGTGTTGATACAAGAATGTCTCCAGAATGAGGTTCACAAATCTGCATGTCCAAAAGTCCTCCGTTCTTGCTTCATAGGCCTCCCAGTCTATTGCTCTAAAGTTGAAGTCCCCCAGTATCAACAGTCGTGATTTATCTTTATCTGCTTGTACAATAATATCTCTCATGACCATTATGAGGCCCTCTCGTTTGTCATCCAGTTCTTCCTTTGTCCAAGTGTTGCTTGCTGGTGGGCTGTAGGTATTTACAATTATCAGCTTATCATCCTGATTCCAGACCTGCAATGCCATTATGTCAATATCTCGAGGGTTTTCAAATATTAACTCTTTTACCTTCAGGTGTTTTTTCACCAGTACAGCCACTCCTCCTCCCTTCCTAGTTTTCCTGTCACGTCTCCAAACTGAGTAGCCTCTTGGGAATATGACTTCATTTATTATATTTCCTTCAAGTTTCGTCTCTGATAATGCAACAATATCTGGGACCCTAAGCTGGATTATATCTTGCAACTCCAAAGTTTTTGACCTCACTCCATCTATGTTGGTATATACAATTTTCAGGAACATGTTCCCTTTTCCTTTGCTCTTTACTCCCCCTTCCACTACTGATCTTGTTGCTTTGTTTTTATGTACCATTTCACAAGCTTTCCAGTCCCTGTCACTTTGTAAAAAAAAAGAATTTCTGTCTTCTTCATTTCTATCCCCATTTAGACGTTTTGCCTCAATTAGGTTCATTTTCAGCTTTTCTCTGTCTTCCTTGGAGAGGTCTTGTCTTATTGACCAAAATTTGCCAACCTCATCACTCTGCAGTTTCCTGGCATTTCTTAACACTTCCATCATGTTTTTCACTCCATTAAACGTCACCCTCAAGGGGCGGTTCTTTTCTTTCTCATATTTTCCTATTCTTCTAAAATCACTGACATTTTCCTTTGAGCCTTCTCCTAAACCTACTATTTTCTCTATGATTTTCATCTCTTCTGCCGCTCGGTCCACCCTAGATGAAATTTCCTTCTCTAAACATCCAAAAATGATTATGGACTTAGTTCTATCTGCAGTGTTTTGTACCAGTTTACTGTTGGTAACCAGTTCTTTCCTAATTGCTTGCCTAATTTCTGCTTCTTGTTGGTCATTTCTGGTTTTGACTTCCGAACACACTTCTTTGATAGTCTCTTTCTCTTTTACAACTTCAGCATATGTCGCTTTTATTTCTTCTTTATACTTTTCTAGTTCTTTATTCACCTCCTCTATGTGAGTTGTCAGTGAAGTTTCCAGTTGGAGATCCTTACCTAACTCTATGTTAGCCCTTAGGCTTGCTTGGAGTTGTTCACCATATGAGTCTATTTTCTTGTTTATTTCTTCAAAGTCACCACACTTCACTTTCCATGCCTCATTTTCTTTCACTAGTTCCTTGATTTGCTCCTCCTGATTTGTTACCTTGTCTGTTAATGCAGTAATAATCTTACCTTGTTGAAGCATACTCCCTTTTAGAGTGCAAAGCTCACTCCAAAGAGCTCCATTGTCCTCTTCCAATTTAAGCACTTTTTCTTCATACTTCTTTTGCATATCTTCAATTATCTCTAACCTGCCAAGAACACCTCCTTTCCTTATATCTTGTGGTGAGAATCCTTTGAAACCATCATCTGTTGGTGTGTCTACATTCTCAGTGGGGGTGGTGGCGGCGGCCATCTTTGTTTTTGTTCTAGACCAAAACAAACTTTTCCACTCAGCAATTTTCACTCACTTTTACTTGTTTATTGTATTTTATTTGCTTTTACTCTTCCCTGAACCTTTATGTAACCTGGGACACCACTGTAGCCCTCAACCTGTGCCCAATACTTAGTTAATTCGATATTTCCAGGAGCTTGCTGCAGTGTGACTTCTGCCTCCTCCGGCTCATACACCCTCGTGTGTGTAATTACCTAAGTGTAATTACCTAAGTGTAGTTACAGGATGAGAGCTACGCTCGTGGTGTCCCGTCTTCCCAGCACTCTTTGTCATATAACGCTTTGAAACTACTGACGGTCTTGGCCTCCACCACCTTCTCACTTAACTTGTTCCAACCGTCTACCACTCTATTTGCGAAGGTGAATTTTCTTATATTTCTTCGGCATCTGTGTTTAGCTAGTTTAAATCTATGGCCTCTTGTTCTTGAAGTTCCAGGTCTCAGGAAGTCTTCCCTGTCGATTTTATCAATTCCTGTTACTATTTTGTACGTAGTGATCATATCACCTCTTTTTCTTCTGTCTTCTAGTTTTGGCATATTTAATGCTTCTAACCTCTCCTCGTAGCTCTTGCCCTTCAGTTCTGGGAGCCACTTAGTAGCATGTCTTTGCACCTTTTCCAGTTTGTTGATGTGCTTCTTAAGATATGGGCACCACACAACAGCTGCATATTCTAGCTTTGGCCTAACAAAAGTCATGAACAACTTCTTTAGTATATCGCCATCCATGTATTTAAATGCAATTCTGAAGTTAGAAAGCATTGCATAGGCTCCTTGCACAATATTCTTAATGTGGTCCTCAGGTGATAGTTTTCTATCTAGAACCACTCCTAGATCTCTTTCTTTATCAGAATTCTTTAAAGATTTCTCACATAATATATAGGTTGTGTGGGGTCTATGTTCTCCTATTCCACATTCCATAACATGACATTTATTAACATTAAATTCCATTTGCCAAGTGGTGCTCCATATACTTATTTTGTCCAGGTCTTCTTGAAGGGCATGACAATCATCTAAATTTCTTATCCTTCCTATTATCTTAGCATCATCAGCAAACATGTTCATATAATTCTGTATACCAACTGGTAGATCATTTATGTACACAATAAACATCACTGGTGCAAGAACTGAACCCTGTGGTACTCCACTTGTGACATTTCTCCATTCCGATACATTGCCTCTGATTACTGCCCTCATTTTTCTATCAGTCAGAAAATTTTTCATCCATGATAGAAGCTTACCTGTCACCCCTCCAATATTTTCCAGTTTCCAGAACAACCTCTTATGTGGAACTCTGTCGAAAGCCTTTTTTAGGTCCAGATAGATGCAGTCAACCCAGCCATCTCTTTCCTGTAATATCTCTGTGGCCCGATCATAGAAACTGAGTAAATTCGATACACAGGATCTTCCTGATCGAAAACCATACTGTCTGTCTGATATTATATCATTTCTCTCCAGGTGTTCTACCCATTTAGTTTTGATTAGCTTTTCCAATACTTTCACTATTACACTTGTCAATGATACAGGTCTATAATTGAGGGGGTCTTCCCTGCTGCCACTTTTGTAGATTGGAACTATGTTAGCCTGTTTCCACACGTCTGCTACGATTCCTGTACACAGGGATGCCTGAAAGATCAGGTGAAGTGGAATGCTGAGCTCAGATGCACATTCTCTCAGAACCCATGGTGAAACGCCATCTGGGCCAGCTGCTTTGTTCCTCCCGAGCTCCTTTAGCATATTTTCCACTTCATCTCTAGACACCTCTATCCGCTCTATGTTGTTCTCTGGAATTCTTATTGTGTCTGGTTCTCTGAAGATTTCATTTTGTACAAACACACTTTGGAACTTTTCATTTAATGTTTCACACATTTCCTTTTCATTTTCCGTGAATCTGTTTCCCATTTCCAACCTCTGGATATTATCCTTTACCTGCAATTTGTTGTTTATGAATTTGTAGAATAGGCCCGGTTCTGTTTTACATTTATCTGCTATCCCTTTTTCAAAATTTCTTTCTGCCTCTCTCCTTACTGCTGTATAATTGTTTCTCGCATCTTTGTATCGCTGGTATGTTTGGGGGTTTGGCCTCTTCCTATACTGATTCCATTTTTGTGTCTTTTGGTCTCTTGCCCTCTCACAATTTCTGTCGAACCAATCCTGTTTTCTGGTCCTGCATCTCTGTTTTGGTATAAATTTTTTTGTGCCTTTATCATATATTTCACAAAACTTGCCATACATCTCATTCACTTCCTTGCCTAGCATCAAGTCTGTCCAATTATACTCACTAAAAAAATTTCTAAGGTCACCATAATGTCCTCTCCTGAAGTCTGGTTTTTCAACTGCTTCAACCTCCTTATTTTCTTCCAGCTTATAACGCATTGCATACTTTATTCCCAAAAAGACATGGTCACTTTTACCCAAGGGAGGAAGGTACTGAATGTCAAATATCTCTTCCTCCTTCCTGGTAAATATCAAATCTAGCATGGAGGGAACGTCCCCTTCCCTCATCCTCGTAGCTTGTTTAACATGTTGATACAAGAATGTTTCCAGGATGAGGTCTACAAATTTACAGGTCCAAAAATCTTCTGTTTTAGCTTCATATGCTTCCCAGTCTATGGATTTCAAGTTGAAGTCACCGACTATCAACAGTCGTGATCTATCGTTATCCGCTCTCGCTATAATCTCTCTCATTATTGTTATAAGACCTTCACGTTTACTATCTAGCTCCTCCTTTGACCATGTGCTGCTTGGCGGTGGACTATATGCATTTATCATCATTAGTTTATCATCCTCATAGCAGATCTCTAGTGCTATTATGTCAACTTCTTGTGGATTGGCAGTCATTATTTCCTTCACCTTTAGGTGTTCTTTTACCAGCACAGCAACGCCACCGCCTTTCCTAATTTTTCTGTCCCGTCTCCAAATTGAGTAGCCCCTTGGGAATATGACCTCATTTAAAATTACATCTTCAAGTTTTGTCTCCGTGAGTGCAACAATGTCTGGTGTCTGCAGCTGTATTACATCACTTAACTCCAGTATCTTCGATCTCACTCCATCTATGTTGGTGTATGCAATCTTCAGGAACTTGTTCCCCCTCTCCTTATTCTTCACTCCCCCTCTCTCTATTGATTTTGTTGGTTTGCCTTTATGTACCACTTTACTGGTTTGCCTACCCCTATCACTTTGTAGAAAAAAGAATTTATTTCTTCTTCATTCCTGCTCTCATTTAAATGTTTTGCCTCGGCGAGGTTCAGTTTCAGCTTCTCTCTATCTTCTTTTGAAAGATCTCGTCTTAATGACCACCCTTTCCCATCCTCATCCCTTTGCAATTTTCTAGCATTCCTTAGTACTTCTTCCATCTGTTTGGCACCGTTTAGGGTGATCCTCAAAGGTCGATCTTTCCCTTTTACGTACCTGCCTATTCTCCTGTAGTCGCACACATTCTCTCTGTTTGTAAGACCTTCCACGAGGCCAACAATTTTATCTACTACTTTAGCTTCTTCTACAGCTCTTTCTGACCTAGATGTTATCGCCTTTTCTTTGCAGCCAAAAATGATCAGGGACTTACTCCGATCAACTGTGTTTTGCACCAACTTCGGGTTAGATGCCAATTCTTTCCTCACTTCTAGCCTAATGTTTGTTTTATCTTGGTTGCTGCAGTGTTTGACTTCCTTTACTGCTTCTTCTATTTTTTCCTTCTCCTTGGCCACTTGTGCATAAGTGAGTTGCATATCTTTCTTGCACTGTTCTATTCCCTGTGTAACTTCCTCCATCTGTGCTGACAAAAGCTGTTTCTCCTGTTGAATTTCCTTGCCTAACCTATTGTAGTCATTTATGTTTAAATTTACTTTAACTTCTTCCAAAGCTATTTTTAAGAGTTTATTTTCTTCTTCCATGGCTTTGCAATTTGTTTCCAATTGATTCTTATCCTTGCGCAAGTCTTTCACTAAACCCTCAAGACATAAAACTTTGCTATTCAAATGGTCATTACTTTCTTTCAATATACTAATTATTTCTACATGAGAGTTCACTATAGTATCTAAATTTACCAACTTGTTATGTAGACTACTAATATCAATGCTTTCTTCATTGAATCCCTCAAAATCAAGCTCTGTTTTGTTTTTCCCCTTGCCAGTGGCCATCTTGAATGTTCTTCTCTGCACTGTAAACACTAGGGCAACTTTTTCTCATCCGATTCTTCACTTCCCTTAGCACTTTCCTGTTATCTCACCTATTTTTCAAGAGCACTATACCTTTATGTTCTGTGGGACACCACTCACTACCATCAACCTGTACTACAATACTTAGGATTCGATGTGTGTGTGTGTGTGTGTGTGTGTGTGTGTATATATATATATATATATATATATATATATGTCGTACCTAGTAGCCAGAACGCACTTCTCAGCCTACTATGCAGGGCCCGATTTGCCTAATAAGCCAAGTTTTCATGAATTAATGTTTTTTCGACTACCTAACCTAACTTTTTCGGCTACCTAACCTAACCTAACCTATAAAGATAGGTTAGGTAGGGTTTGTTAGGTTCGGTCATATATCTACGTTAATTTTAACTCCAATAAAAAAAAATTGACCTCATACATAATGAAATGGGTAGCTATATCATTTCATAAGAAAAAAAATTGAGAAAATATATTAATTCATGAAAACTTGGCTTATTAGGCCAATCGGGCCTTGCATAGCAGGCTGAAAAGTGCATTCTGGCTACTAGGTACGACATATATATATACAGTGGTACCTCGCATAACGATTGCCCCAAAAGACGAATATTTTGGGTAACGAACGGCCCGATCAGCATCAAATCGTCCCGTATGACGAACGCTGGTTTGAGTAACGTCAACACCACATGGTGGGGTCGCGCTGTTTCTTGCACATTCTTAGACGCCTCCGACGATGCACATAAATTATGTTGTTCTTGTTTAAAGATGCTAATGATGCTGGGATATAAAAGGGTGACTGCTGAGATGTTGCAAAGCATTGACGTTTTTGTAGGAAAAAAGAAATGAAATGTCTGATATATAACAAATGTCAAAAAGGTTCGTTCGGTGTTCGGCAGGTAGGCTGCTCCATTATAAAAATCTTTCTTTGTTTCAAATGTGTTCCATTTGTTTTTTATTTGTCATTTACGTCTCAATAATGGAGCATCCTACCTTACATACACTGAGTAAACCATTATGACATTTTCCTTTCTTCAAATGTGTTCAATATTTATTTTTCATTTGTCTTATAGCAAAAGGTTCGTTTGGTGGTCGGCAGGTAGTCTGCTCCATGTTTCTTAAAATAAAAAAAAAAACGAAAAATAAAAGAACTGTTGAAACAATTTGAAAAAATGGACAAATGTCATAAAGGTTCGTTCAGTGTTTGTCGGGTAGGCTGCTCCATTATTGAGACGTAAGTGACAAATACAAAACAAATGGAACACATTTGAAACAAAGAAAGATTGTCATAATGGAGCAGCCTACCCAACACTGAACGAACCTTTTGCTATTACAAATATGAAAGACAAGGGCTGCTGGCTGGGTTAGTAGTGCGTGAACAACCATTTGTGGCACACGTGCCTCTGGCTCTCAAACACCTGTCCCACACGGTGTAGAAAGACTGTGCTCAGTCGGTGCAATTCAGACCCTATTGTTTGAAGAACATAAGGGTCATAACATTGGTGAAGCTAGGCGCAATAAGGGCTTAACACAACGGTCGGATGCCAGTGATACAGCACCTATGAGGATGATACAGCGAGCGTATCCAGGTGTAGCTCTGAGCCCCACCCTTGCCATCTCTAATGTATGTAGATGATACATAGATGAATCGTTTTCTGCGTTCAGTGATGATGCATCTGATACAAGTAACATAGATGAACAGTGTTAGCGGCTTCCATGGTGGTGGTGTTCATTGATATTTTCAAGAATACCTGAATCTCTTCCTGACTGATGGACACTCTTTGAGGCTAGCTGAATCTCTTCCTGTGTGGGACCTTACAAAGCAATCTTTTCAAAATTACCTTACAAATTGAGCTTTTCCTATAATCGTTTCAATACTACTTTATGCTTTACAAGCTTGGCTACATACCACCTACAAGTACTAAAGCCAAGGGTGCACGCGAGTGCGTTATTTGCAAGCACACAGAACGATAAAACAGGAAACGAAAATCTATCTGTAGCTGGTGCAAGGAGAGCAAAGTCGCGCTGTGTACCATGGACTACTTCGTTGACTATTACGCACCTCCAAAGTACTGAGTGTGTAATACAGTGTGTTACTGTGTAAATAGTATGTGAAACTGTACATATTGTAATTTTAGTGAATTTTTACCACGTAATATTGTGACAATAAACATTTAATGTGGACACATTACTGACACATGTATCACAGTTTCATGGAAAATTATGAACATTCTACTGTATACATATTGTAAAGGTCACAAATATGCATCATATACGATAAAAGAAACAAATAAAACCGCATTGGAAATGCATAGAAAAAATATTTGAAAATATATTTGTGGCAACACGCGGTGCTTGAATGGCCAGCGCGACCGTGTCTGGGAGCTTCACACACGGGCGACCAGCCCCTGATGACGTCACAGCGCACCTTGTCCACGCCCTCAGAGCCAAAGTAAGTGGAATTTGGTAATTATTTTTACATAGACATGTTCAGGGATGGTAATTTATCATTTTGCAAAGAAAAATTATATTTTGGGGAACATTTGATGTCATGCACACTGGGGAAATTTCACAATAAACACAGTGCATCACACTGGTTATATGGGGGACACCCGTTTTGTATGACGTCCGTTTCACATGACGAACATGGAACGGATTAAATTCGTTATGCGAGGTACCACTGTATATATATATATATATATATATATATATTGAATATGACCGCATATTCTGTATTTATTATTTTCTGGTTTAGGGCTTCTATCCCTCTAACTATTTTCTTAGCATCAGGGCTTAATTGAAATAGGAGTTCTCCAAAACTCATTTTCGTACTTTTAAGGTGAAGAAAAGAAGTGATTTACTATAGAGTGTATTACACTTATTTGTATAATTTGCACGACGTTTCGAACCTCCATGGTTCATTCTCAAGTGAACAGATCTTACAATACTAGTTGATTTTATACCCGCATTAGGTCAGGTGATAATACAATGAAGGTGAAAACATGGGGGGATACATAAGGGATAAACATAGGGGCTGCAGAAGGCTTATTGGCCCATACGAGGCATCTCCTATCTAAACACAAAGATTAATCCAGTGTAATTGGCCTGTTATGTTGGACATTGTCTTCTGTGTTGGCATCGATATGTTCTTGTCTTGTCCTTACTCTCATGGTGGGTAGAGTAAATAGTTCATAGTTTGAACTATTTACTCTACCCACCATGAGAGTAAGGACAAGACAAGAACATATCGATGCCAACACAGAAGACAATGTCCAACATAACAGGCCAATTACACTGGATTAATCTTTGTGTTTAGATAGGAGATGCCTCGTATAGGCCAATAAGCCTTCTGCAGCCCCTATGTTTATCCCTTATGTATCCCCCCATGTTTTTCACCTTCATTGTATTATCACCTGACCTAATGCGGGTATAAAATCAACTAGTATTGTAAGATTGTTCACTTGAGAATGAACCATGGAGGTTCGAAACGTCGTGCAAATTATACAAATAAGTGTAATACACTATATAGTAAATCACTTCTTTTCTTCACCTTAACCCTTAAAGTGCGCATCACTTCATATGAAGTGTAAATCGTTTTACCAGTCAACTGCGCTTCACTTCATATGAAGTGTATGGGTACCGTGCACGATTTGAATGGCCCGCGGTGTAGCTGGGGGTCCCATACGCTGCCCAGGGGCTCTAGTAAACAGCGGCCATTTTGAAAAAAAATCCAGCTCACGATTCGATGGCATGGGAGGCCTCAGTTTAGCGAGAGTCACCATGGCGAGCGCACGGTCAAACGCCTCACGGGCACGCACCACTCAGTCCCTCACCCCAGAGCAAATAGCCCACGAATTATTCTCTGAAGGTGAAGAAAGTGTGTTTGACGATTCATACAACGATGAGGATTATACACAGTTGTCGGGTGATAGTAGCAGCAGCAGTGAAAGTGAGAATGACCGCCATGCCATGGCGAGGCCTATACGCTCTCCCATGCCTCCTCGCCCATTTTCTACCCCAATTCTACCACGACCTCACAGTTCCTGTGGATATTTTCTGTTTGAGGGTGACGAGTCTGAGGGAGGTGACTCCTTTTCTGGGTTTAGTGACTCAGATCAAAGTTTTATTGAGCCTGTGGCTGGTACCCGTGGTGTAACTGGGCGAGAAATTGTCGCGTCAGCAGCATCTCGCCCGGCCAAGCGCCACCGCATGGCACCACATGAGGGACCAAGACCCTCGTGTTCACGTGCACCCACCTCACGTGCACGTAGCCGCCGTGCTTCTCGCAGACGGTATTCAGCTCCTGGTCGCCGGTATGCATCGCTTCCTCGCCGTCTTTCCTCTGCATCTCGCAGGACGCCTGGTGTACTTGAGCGGAGTGATGGTGACGATTTTATTCCTAATATTCCTCACTTTGACGATAAAGATGTAGGGATTACAAACCTTTTCCCTAATCAAGGTGAGGACATGGCTGAGATGGAATATTTTACAGCATTCTATGATGAACCACTCATGGAATACATTGTACACCAAACGAACCTGCATGCTGCTTACCTGATTGAGAGGGAAATCACAGAATTTTCACGACTGCAGCGTTGGAAAAATACCACAGTGGCGGAAATGTATGTGTTTTTGGCACTCTGTTTGTTGATGAAGCACTGTCACAAACATGCAATAAATGACTATTGGAGCAAGGACAAGACAATACCAACACCTTTATTCGGGAAATATATGTCACGAGACAGGTTTCAGATACTCCTCAGGTGTCTACATTTTGGAAGTGTTCAGGACCGAACACCTGATGATAGACTGTGGCGAGTGAGGCACTACATGAACGATGTTATTGGAAAATTCAGAGATTTTTACGTACCAGCACAGAAGCTGGTGGTTGATGAATCTCTCATACTTTTCAAGGGACGTGTTCCATTCAAACAGTACATTCCCTCAAAACGAAACCGATTTGGCCTGAAATTTGTTGTTCTTTGTGATTGTGAGACAGGATACGTGTTACACATGATTCTGTACTCGGCTAGTGATGTAGACATTCCCGGTAACGACGAACATGGATTCTCGGGGAGTGTAGTGAAGACCATCATGGCTCCGTGGATGAACAAGGGACACATTTTATACACAGATAATTACTATACAAGTCCCTTGCTAGCTCGGTTCTTGCTAGAAAATAGAACCGGATTGGTTGGTACAGTAAAGCCACAACGAAGGGAAATGCCTGTGTTTGACAACGACATTGCAGTTGGTGAGTGTCAGAGAAGGAAAAGTGATAACATTCTGTCAGTTCGGTGGAAAGACAAAAGAGAGGTGAACTTGTTGACAACAATTCATGATGGAACAATGGTGAACAGTGGGAAAGTGAGCCATAAAACAAACGCACCACTATATAAGCCAGACTGTGTTTTAGACTATAATATCAACATGCGGTTGATTGATAAATCAGACATGATGATTGGCACTGCAGAGTGTGTGCGGAAGACATGTAGGTGGACGAAAAAAGTGTTCTTCCATCTTGTGGACATGAGCATGCTGAACTGTTTCAACATGTACCTTGTGAGAACTGGACGTAAGCCCACTTTCCGTGACTTTGTATTTGATGCTGCAATACAGTTATTAGGAAAGTTTGCAAAAGATGTCCCAGGTATTCAGCGGCCCATCATAAACCCACTGTTGCAGCATGCTGGTACTCCACGCCTCGCTCACACTGAAGGCTTCCTAGCACACAAACTTAAGTATTTGCCACCTGGTGTGAAGCGTGCAATAGCCCAACGTGATTGCTTGGTGTGTAAAACAACGACACGTAGAGACAAGAAACGGAAGCTTGTGCAAACATGGTGTGAAACGTGTGGTATCCCATTATGTGCTGTCGACTGCTTCAATGACTACCACAGTCTAGAAATCTTCTAAGTGTGCTTCAAAGTGTGTATAGCGTGTGCGAGTGTGTAAATATGTAAACATATAAGCAGATAGCGTGTGCGTGTGTGTAAATATATACAAATATAAGCAGAACATACAATATAATAGACTGTAATGACATATTATATTGCCGTAATTGAAAACATTTGTGTGCGCCTGTGTATACTCAAATATGCAACAATTATTGATACAAAATATGTTCAAACAGTATTTGAAACACAATTAGTGAAAAAAAATTAGATAAAATGCGCTTAGACATTGTAAATAAATAGCGCGAAAATATATTTGTGGCAACTCTGGCTGTTTGAGGACCGCGCGCAACACCTTCCGGGCGTGTACTGCATGAGCGAACATGCAGATTGTGACGTCATCACCGAGCTTCTCGGCTCTATTGCAACAAAAGTAAGTACAATAGAATTTTTTTTTATTTTTCCCGTGATCAGTGAACAGAACTTAACAGATTAGCAAAAAAAAAAATATTTTTTTTTTTCAAAATGACATGCGCCTGTGTGGATAGCAGGATATTAGACCCCGAGCATGTTAAGGGTTAAAAGTACGAAAATGAGTTTTGGAGAACTCCTATTCCAATTAAGCCCTGATGCTAAGAAAATAGTTAGACGGATAGAAGCCCTAAACCAGAAAATAATAAATACAGAATATGCGGTCATATTCAATGAAACATGTTTGAAAGAAAACCTGCTGCCAGTATACACCAATATATATATATATATATATATATATATATATATATATATATATATATATATATATATATATATATATATATATATATATATATATATACAGTACAACCTCGATTCAACGTACTATATGGGACCACCCCCAGTTCGTTGGATTCGTTGCAAGAGGTGACCTTCAGGAGGCGTTTGCGTCAGTCTTTTTTTTTTTTTTCTTGTACACAATAAAAATGCATTGTATCATATTACATACTGTACCTATATTTTACTACTCTACTAAAAAATACTGTAATTCATGTATTTACCTTATTGTTGGAGTTATGTCCATCTGGAAGTTTTGTGAAGTTGTGAATGCTCTACAGTAAATAGGTACTGCAGTGCATTAAGCCGTTAGCACTGCATTATGAAAAGTAGTTTTGCTGTATGTTGAGTACTACAATTCAGTTCATGAAAACTATTGTACACTAGAATTACTGCAACTTTAATTTTAACACTATATACACACTTAAATTTAACACTTATTCTAATTGTTCACTTCACACAAGATGTTTTTAGATGTTTGCATCAGCTTTGCTGGTGCTGCTGTGTTGGCTTCAGCTGCTTTTGTGCTGGTGTGCTGGGTACGGCTGTGCTGGTGTGCTGGGTACGGCTGTGCTGGTTGATTTTCTGCTAATTCGTGAAAAATATTGACTCATTTTTGTTTGTTTCCTTCTTTTTGTCATGTCCTTGAGACAAATAACTTTCATCGTCCTTAGGTGTTGATAAAAGCCTGGTAGCTCTGGATTGTCAGTTTGTGAAACAATATCAAGGAGTTTTTCAACATAGAACAATGCGTCAACACACGTAGCAGATTGTAAACTGCTATCATTCTCATCCTCATCTTCCTCTCTGTCGTCGTCAACAGCGCCAGTAACATTTTGTATAATCTCATCATCTGTTAAATGACCAATGGGTAGATCGACTGCATCAATATCTAACCACTCCTCCACATCGTTCAGCGTCAACTCCACCTCACCAGCGGCACGCAGTTCTTGATAAATATCATTTGAAAATCCTTCAAAATCCATTTCTTCCTCAGTCACTTCATCAGCATGATCAAGCAACAGGAGTTTTTTCCAACAATTTCTTAATGTTGACTCTTGAACTTCATCCCAAACTTTAGCCCAGTTGTAAATGGCTTTCTTAAATGAGTATTTTTTGTAACGTTCCAGTGTTGCTTGACCTCGCGAATCGGTTCCTTGTCTTTTATCTTCATCTGACTCAAACACCACCATGATTTCTTTATTCATTGCTCGTTTGTAGAGCCTTTTCATTGCATATATAACACCCATTTCCATTGGCTGGATCAGAGGTGGTATTGGGAGGAAAGGCCATACACTTGATGCATCCATGTGATGTTAATGTATCGAGCCCTACATGAGCTGGGGCATTGTCAACCAAGAGTAATGACTTGACATCATTCTGTCTCTCTCCACACTTCTTTATCTGAAAATCTCTTACTTCTTTGCAAAAATGATTTTTGAACCAGTCTACAAAAATATCCCCAGTAAACCAAGCTGTTTTAGAGTTGTAGTAGACCACAGGTAGCTTGTTCATTAAATTGTTCAAAACACGTGGGTTTTTTGACTTCCCCACAATGGCGGACTTTGTTCTGTGACTTCCGTCTGCATTTGCACACAGCATGGCAGAAACTTTTTCTTTGTTTACCTTACGGCCAGGAACACTCTCATCTAGCCTAGATGCCAAAGTGTTGTTCTGCAAGCATTTCCAATTAAAGCCTGTTTCATCGGCATTGTATACCTGAAAACGCCTTAGATCATTTGTTATTATGTAATCATTTAATTTACGCTTAAATGGCTTGACTGAATCCGTATCTGCACTTAATGATTCTCCACAAACTTTCCTGTTCTTAATATTATGTCTATTCTTAAATCTTTGCAACCATCCTTCACTTGCTCGAAAATCTGGAATGTTCATCTTTTGTGCAAATTTATCGGCTGCTGTCTTACTGGCGTCGCTGCCAAGTGGCATCCCCACAGAGCGCGCTCCTGGTTAAACCATTTATACACAGCTTCATCCAAATTCGTATTTGCAGAACCTTTTATTGTTTTCCTTTTATTTAATGCACCACTATCACTCGAAGCAAGAAACTTCCTAATATCATCTTTGTCTCTTGATATCACACACCGTACTTTTCCCGACATTAAATTCTGCTGCCAGCCTAGTAACAGAGTAGCCACGTTCATGTTTCTCTATCATGTCTAATTTCTGCTCAATGGATAAAAAACTTCTCTTCCTCTTTGTAGATACAGCACGATTAGCAAGCCCTTGAGACATCTTGTTGTATATTAACACTTTCGCGCTTTATACAGTATTAGAGATAACTCGTCGCCGTTTTCTCTTACGATTCCGCATAATTGCCTACTTTTCTCGTCCATCGAAAAAATATTTCTATAAATTCCATTTTTTAACCGAAATGGATGGGGATACTTTTGTTTTGTAGAGAATTTATTTGCGAATGTTTTGGTACCAGAATGAATATTATATCACATAAACTTCTATGAGTAAAAAAAAAATACACAAAGTATGTTTGGGGGTGTGGCGAGCGTGTGGCAGTGGGTTCCCTTTAGCCGTTGATATATCCAACACGTGGGAAATATTTGTATGTGTTATGTATATGTCTGTGTAGGGAATTTTACTGTGATCACTGTCATACAAATTATAAAATATTTCAACAAGTATAAACATGACAAACATCAAACGAACGAAAACAATGCGTTCGTTTCTGCCGCGAACGCATACTGAGCGACGTGGTTCTATATTTGGCGCTTCTCTTACACATGCTTTGTACAAATGTTATACAGTTCATCTTATAGAAAATTTTATTGCGAACACATTGGTATAAAAAAGAAATACGTACATAGAAAAGTAGGGTCAGGAAACGTATAAACTTTCCAAGCATGATTTCGCCCCTGTGTTTTCGCCAGTGCGCTCGCGGCTAACTACTCTCCACTTCACACACTCTTGCTGGTGGGCAATTACCTATATTAAACATTCATATGCATATGTCCGTGTAGAGAATTTTATTGCGATTCCAATGATACCAAAATTAGCGATGTAGGACAACTGTAGGCTTCGCAACCATTAAGAGAGTGGAAACATTTTGTTGCTGTTTGGCGCTCTCGGCGAGTGATCTGCATAGTTTTTTATTTGGTGTTGATACTCCTTATGCTTGGGCGGCATTTTATAGGTATGCTCTTATAGACAATTTCATTGCGAACACAGTGATACCAAATTTAAATACGTGCGCCTTCAATTATTGTCAGGACAGTCAAAAGAGTGTACACTTTTCGGTCTTACCGCGTAGGCGCGCGAAGTGCCGAAAGCATCTGGGGTATTGTTTTTTTTTGAGCGCCGAGAGCGCGAAAGTGTTAATAAAGCTGTAGTAAAAAAAATGGTAAATTCCACGATTATTCTTTCACCAGCGGACAAACACGTCACTCGCACGCAGACAAAGCTAACGGCACTGGGTGCCTACTGTATGAGCGCAGACTAGGTCTATACACCCTCCAGTAGGCTGGTGTTTAAGCCAGATCCAGTACAGTAACATAAATTTATCTCAAATATTGGATTTACATCATATTATATATTTTAGGTTATATATTTAGATTAGTAACATTATTAGGATAATAAGAGATATAAAAAACTTATTTTAGAACTGATTTGTTAATTTTATTATTTCGAAGCCGTAGTCACTGAACTGTGGCGACGAAATGAAACGAGAAACGCATGGTGCTGTATGTACAGGGATTAGACCCATCCACTCGCTCACGCTGGAGTTGTTCCAATAACAAATAATTTCTCAAATAGCAGATGTCTATCATATTACAGTATATTTTCGGTTTTATTTAGTTTACTCCAGGATTGGTCTTAAATATGTGGTGTACAAGATTCTGAATGATTCCTTACACAGGTTCCTGAACGCTGTTCTGATGTTAGCCAGCCTCGCATATGCCGCAGACGTTATTCTTTTTATGTGGGCTTCAGGAGACAGGTTTGGTGTGATATCAACTCCTAGATCTTTCTCACTGTCCGTTTCATTAAGTACTTCATCTCTTATTCTGTATCCTGTGTCTGGCCTCCTGTTTCCACTGCCTAGTTTCACTACTTTGCATTTACTCGGGTTGAACTTCAACAACCATTTGTTGGACCATTCACTCAGTCTGTCTAGGTCATCTTATAGCCTCCTACTATCGTCCTCAGTTTCAATCCTCCTCATAATTTTTGCATCGTCGGCAAACATTGAGAGGAACGAATTTATGCCCTCTGGGAGATTATTTACATATACCAGAAACAGTATAGGTCCAAGGACTGACCCCTGTAGGACTCCACTTGGAACGTCTCGCCAATCTGAGACCTCACCCCTCACACTGTCTCGTTGTCTCCTGTTGCTTAGGTACTCCTGTATCCAACGGAGTACCTTCCCTTCCACTCCAGCCTGCATCTCCAGCTTTTTCACTAGCCTCTTGTGTGGCACTGTATCAAAGGCTTTCTGACAATCCAAAAATATGCAGTCTGCCCACCCTTCTCTTTCTTGCCTTATTTTTGTTGCCTGGTCATAGAATTCAAGTAACCCTGTGAGGCAGGATCTGCCATCCCTGAATTCATGTTGGTGCCGTGTTACAAAGTTCTTTCGCTCCAGGTCCTCCACTAGCTTTCTTCGCACAATCTTCTCCATCAGCTTGCATGGTATGCAGGTTAGGGACACTGGCCTGTAATTCAGTGCCTCCTGTCTATCCCCTTCTTGTATATCGGGACTATGTTAGCTGCTTTCCAAATTTCTGGCAGTTCCCCTGTTGCCAGAGATTTGTTATACACTATGGAGAGTGGTAGGCACAGTTCTTCTGCTCCTTCCTTTAGTATCTAAGGGAAGATTCCATCTGGGCCTATAGCCTTTGTCACATCCAACTCTAGTAAACACTTCCTTACTTCCCCTCTGGTAATCTCAAACTCTTCCAGTGGTTCCTGGTTAGCTATTCCCTCTCTTATCTCTGAGATTTCTCCTTGCTCTAAGGTGAAGACCTCTTGGAATTTTTTATTCAGTTCCTCACACACTTCCTTGTCGTTTGTAGTGAATCCTTCTGCCCCTATCCTTAATTTCATAACCTGTTCCTTTACTGTTGTTTTTCTCCTGATGTGGCTATGCAGCAATTTAGTCTTGAGTCTTTGCCTTGCTTGCGATGTTATTTTCGTATTGTCTTCCCAGAGAGAGAGAGAGAGAGAGAGTGTGTGTGTAATTACCTAAGTGTAATTACCTAAGTGTAGTTACAGGATGAGAGCTACGCTCGTGGTGTCCCGTCTTCCCAGCACTCTTTGTCATATAACGCTTTGAAACTACTGACGGTCTTGGCCTCCACCACCTTCTCACTTAACTTGTTCCAACCGTCTACCACTCTATTTGCGAAGGTGAATTTTCTTATATTTCTTCGGCATCTGTGTTTAGCTAGTTTAAATCTATGACCTCTTGTTCTTGAAATTCCAGGTCTCAGGAAGTCTTCCCTGTCGATTTTATCAATTCCTGTTGCTATTTTGTATGTAGTGATCATATCACCTCTTTTTCTTCTGTCTTCTAGTTTTGGCATATTTAATGCTTCTAACCTCTCCTCGTAGCTCTTGCCCTTCAGTTCTGGGAGCCACTTAGTAGCATGTCTTTGCACCTTTTCCAGTTTGTTGATGTGCTTCTTAAGATATGGGCACCACACAACAGCTGCATATTCTAGCTTTGGCCTAACAAAAGTCATGAACAATTTCTTTAGTATATCGCCATCCATGTATTTAAATGCAATTCTGAAGTTAGAAAGCATAGCATAGGCTCCTTGCACAATATTCTTTATGTGGTCCTCAGGTGATAGTTTTCTATCTAGAACCACTCCTAGATCTCTTTCTTTATCAGAATTCTTTAAAGATTTCTCACATAATATATAGGTTGTGTGGGGTCTATGTTCTCCTATTCCACATTCCATAACATGACATTTATTAACATTAAATTCCATTTGCCAAGTGGTGCTCCATATACTTATTTTGTCCAGGTCTTTTTGAAGGGCATGACAGTCATCTAAATTTCTTATCCTTCCTATTATCTTAGCATCATCAGCAAACATGTTCATATAATTCTGTATACCAACTGGTAGATCATTTATGTACACAATAAACATCACTGGTGCAAGAACTGAACCCTGTGGTACTCCACTTGTGACATTTCTCCATTCTGATACATTGCCTCTGATTACTGCCCTCATTTTTCTATCAGTCAGAAAATTTTTCATCCATGATAGAAGCTTACCTGTCACCCCTCCAATATTTTCCAGTTTCCAGAACAACCTCTTATGTGGAACTCTGTCGAAAGCCTTTTTTAGGTCCAGATAGATGCAGTCAACCCAACCATCTCTTTCCTGTAATATCTCTGTGGCTCGATCATAGAAACTGAGTAAATTCGATACACAGGATCTTCCAGATCGAAAACCATACTGTCTGTCTGATATTATATCATTTCTCTCTAGGTGTTCTACCCATTTAGTTTTGATTAGTTTTTCCAATACTTTCACTATTACACTTGTCAATGATACAGGTCTATAATTGAGGGGGTCTTCCCTGCTGCCACTTTTGTAGATTGGAACTATGTTAGCCTGTTTCCACCCGTCTGCTACGATTCCTGTACACAGGGATGCCTGAAAGATCAGGTGAAGTGGAATGCTGAGCTCAGATGCACATTCTCTCAGAACCCATGGTGAAACGCCATCTGGGCCAGCTGCTTTGTTCTTACCGAGCTCCTTGAGCATTTTTTCCACTTCGTCTCTAGACACCTCTATGTGTTCTATGTTGTTCTCTGGAATTCTTATTGTATCTGATTCCCTAAAGATTTCATTTTGCACAAACACACTTTGGAACTTTTCGTTTAGTGTTTCACACATTTTCTTTTCATCTTCCGTGAATCTATTTCCCATTTTCAACCTCTGAATATTATCCTTTACCTGCAATTTGTTGTTTATGAATTTATAGAATAGACCTGGTTCTGTTTTACATTTGTCCGCAATCCCTTTTTCAAAATTTCTTTCTGCCTCTCTCCTCACTGCCGTGTAGTTGTTTCTCGCATCTTTGTATCGCTGGTATGTTTGGGGGTTCGGCCTCTTCCTGTATTGATTCCATTTTTGTGTCTTTCGGTCTCTAGCCCTCTCGCAATTTCTATTGAACCAATCCTGTTTCCTAGTTCTGCATCTCTGTTTTGGTATAAATTTTTTTGTGCCTTTATCATATATTTCACAAAACTTGCCATACACCTCATTCACTTCCTTGCCTAGCATCAAGTCTGTCCAATTATACTCACTAAAAAAATTTCTAAGGTCACCATAATGTCCTCTCCTGAAGTCTGGTTTTTCAACTGCTTCAACCTCCTTATTTTCTTCCAGCTTATAACGCATTGCATACTTTATTCCCAAAAAGACATGGTCACTTTTACCCAAGGGAGGAAGGTACTGAATGTCAAATATCTCTTCCTCCTTCCTGGTAAATATCAAATCTAGCATGGAGGGAACGTCCCCTTCCCTCATCCTCGTAGCTTGTTTAACATGTTGATACAAGAATGTTTCCAGGATGAGGTCTACAAATTTACAGGTCCAAAAATCTTCTGTTTTAGCTTCATATGCTTCCCAGTCTATGGATTTCAAGTTGAAGTCACCGACTATCAACAGTCGTGATCTATCGTTATCCGCTCTCGCTATAATCTCTCTCATTATTGTTATAAGACCTTCACGTTTACTATCTAGCTCCTCCTTTGACCATGTGCTGCTTGGCGGTGGACTATATGCATTTATCATCATTAGTTTATCATCCTCATAGCAGATCTCTAGTGCTATTATGTCTACTTCTTGTGGATTGGCAGTCATTATTTCCTTCACCTTTAGGTGTTCTTTTACCAGCACAGCAACGCCACCGCCTTTCCTAATTTTTCTGTCCCGTCTCCAAATTGAGTAGCCCCTCGGGAATATGACCTCATTTAAAATTACATCTTCAAGTTTTGTCTCCGTGAGTGCAACAATGTCTGGTGTCTGCAGCTGTATTACATCACTTAACTCCAGTATCTTCGATCTCACTCCATCTATGTTGGTGTATGCAATCTTCAGGAACTTGTTCCCCCTCTCCTTATTCTTCACTCCCCCTCTCTCTATTGATTTTGTTGGTTTGCCTTTATGTACCACTTTACTGGTTTGCCTACCCCTATCACTTTGTAGAAAAAAGAATTTATTTCTTCTTCATTCCTGCTCTCATTTAAATGTTTTGCCTCGGCGAGGTTCAGTTTCAGCTTCTCTCTATCTTCTTTTGAAAGATCTCGTCTTAATGACCACCCTTTCCCATCCTCATCCCTTTGCAATTTTCTAGCATTCCTTAGTACTTCTTCCATCTGTTTGGCACCGTTTAGGGTGATCCTCAAAGGTCGATCTTTCCCTTTTACGTACCTGCCTATTCTCCTGTAGTCGCACACATTCTCTCTGTTTGTAAGACCTTCCACGAGGCCAACAATTTTATCTACTACTTTAGCTTCTTCTACAGCTCTTTCTGACCTAGATGTTATCGCCTTTTCTTTGCAGCCAAAAATGATCAGGGACTTACTCCGATCAACTGTGTTTTGCACCAACTTCGGGTTAGATGCCAATTCTTTCCTCACTTCTAGCCTAATGTTTGTTTTATCTTGGTTGCTGCAGTGTTTGACTTCCTTTACTGCTTCTTCTATTTTTTCCTTCTCCTTGGCCACTTGTGCATAAGTGAGTTGCATATCTTTCTTGCACTGTTCTATTCCCTGTGTAACTTCCTCCATCTGTGCTGACAAAAGCTGTTTCTCCTGTTGAATTTCCTTGCCTAACCTATTGTAGTCATTTATGTTTAAATTTACTTTAACTTCTTCCAAAGCTATTTTTAAGAGTTTATTTTCTTCTTCCATGGCTTTGCAATTTGTTTCCAATTGATTCTTATCCTTGCGCAAGTCTTTCACTAAACCCTCAAGACATAAAACTTTGCTATTCAAATGGCTGTTCAGCGTGTGACCACAGCATTGCCTAATAATGTCAAAATATATATATAACTTGTATTATTTAGCCATGATAGTGTTATAGAAGAGCCTGAGTGTGATAATGACTGGGTACAATGTTCAAATATCAGTGATTCAATGCTGTTCACGATGTTCACAGCGCTAACCACAGCATTATTTCGTCCATCTAGGAATCTTCAAATGACTTCTTAGGTTCCTTTTCAAAATAAACGTGTGGTCAATTATTCATTTACAGGAATTAGTGACCAGGATTGTGATAATAGCAGGATTGTGGTTATAATTAGCATTGTGCGTAGTATTGTGGAAGGAGGAATTTTGGTGAGGGAGGGAGGGAGAGAATTGAGGTAGCCTCATTGTGTGTGTGTAGCAGCCACTCTTGTTTTGCTCACCATACTAGCTTAGTGGTTCGCTATGGGCAACACATATGCACATGGGTATATACGTCGTAATCGTAGCGTCATCTGCTGTCTGCTGTGTGATTTTTCATGCAGTGTATGGTGGCAACTGTATTGTTTGGACACAATACTGGCTTACTTGCATAGTTCTGGTAAATAAAACATGTAGATAGCTATATATAACATGTGTAAATAGTGTAATGAACGAACCTTTATGACATTTGTCCTTTTTTCAGATTTGTTCAATTTGTTTTTCATTTTTTATAGCAAAAGGTTCGTTCAGTGTTTGTCAGGTAAGCTGCTCCATGTTTCTTAAAAAAAAAGAAAAATTTGAACAAATTTGAAAAACTGATAAGTGCCATAAAGCTTCATTCAATGTTTGTCTTGTAGGATGCTCCATTATGACAATCTTTCTTTGTTTCAAATGTGTTGAATTTGTTTTGTATTTTTCATTTATTTATTAATATTGGAGCAGCCTACATGACAAACACTGAACGAACCTTTTTGACATTTGTCCATTTTTCAAATTTGTTAAAAAAAAATTCTTTTTTTTTTTTCATAAGAAACATCGAGCAGCCTACCTGACAAACACAGAACAAACCTTTTTGACATTTGTTCTTTTTTCATATTTTTTCATTTTTGTTTATTCTACAAAAAAGCCAATGCTTTGCAACATCTCAGCAGTCACTTCTTTACATCCCAGCATCATTAGCATCTTAAAAAAAAAAAATATTTGCATCGTCGGAGGCATCCGAGAATGTGAGAGAAACAGCGGGAACGCACCATGTGGTTTTCTTGTTAATCAAACGAGCGCTCGCCAATCGAGACAAATTGTCGGCGTGCTCGTTATTCAAAATGCTCATAAATTGAGGAGCTCGTCACTCGAGGTTCCACTGTACATGTGACGTATTATTTATCGACAAAAGTATTACAGAAGACCCCTGACTGTGATAGAAATGACCAGGATTCTGATAATAGCAGGATTGTTGTGATAATTAGCGCTGTAGTGTATGGTGGGAGGAGTAATGCTGAGGGAGGGAGGGAGACATCATCATCTGCTGGCTCTGTGTAATTACCTAAGTGTAATTACCTAAGTGTAGTTACAGGATGAGAGCTACGCTCGTGGTGTCCCGTCTTCCCAGCACTCTTTGTCATATAACGCTTTGAAACTACTGACGGTCTTGGCCTCCACCACCTTCTCACTTAACTTGTTCCAACCGTCTACCACTCTATTTGCGAAGGTGAATTTTCTTATATTTCTTCGGCATCTGTGTTTAGCTAGTTTAAATCTATGACCTCTTGTTCTTGAAATTCCAGGTCTCAGGAAGTCTTCCCTGTCGATTTTATCAATTCCTGTAACTATTTTGTATGTAGTGATCATATCACCTCTTTTTCTTCTGTCTTCTAGTTTTGGCATATTTAATGCTTCTAACCTCTCCTCGTAGCTCTTGCCCTTCAGTTCTGGGAGCCACTTAGTAGCATGTCTTTGCACCTTTTCCAGTTTGTTGATGTGCTTCTTAAGATATGGGCACCACACAACAGCTGCATATTCTAGCTTTGGCCTAACAAAAGTCATGAACAATTTCTTTAGTATATCGCCATCCATGTATTTAAATGCAATTCTGAAGTTAGAAAGCATAGCATAGGCTCCTTGCACAATATTCTTTATGTGGTCCTCAGGTGATAGTTTTCTATCTAGAACCACTCCTAGATCTCTTTCTTTATCAGAATTCTTTAAAGATTTCTCACATAATATATAGGTTGTGTGGGGTCTATGTTCTCCTATTCCACATTCCATAACATGACATTTATTAACATTAAATTCCATTTGCCAAGTGGTGCTCCATATACTTATTTTGTCCAGGTCTTCTTGAAGGGCATGACAGTCATCTAAATTTCTTATCCTTCCTATTATCTTAGCATCATCAGCAAACATGTTCATATAATTCTGTATACCAACTGGTAGATCATTTATGTACACAATAAACATCACTGGTGCAAGAACTGAACCCTGTGGTACTCCACTTGTGACATTTCTCCATTCTGATACATTGCCTCTGATTACTGCCCTCATTTTTCTATCAGTCAGAAAATTTTTCATCCATGATAGAAGCTTACCTGTCACCCCTCCAATATTTTCCAGTTTCCAGAACAACCTCTTATGTGGAACTCTGTCGAAAGCCTTTTTTAGGTCCAGATAGATGCAGTCAACCCAACCATCTCTTTCCTGTAATATCTCTGTGGCTCGATCATAGAAACTGAGTAAATTCGATACACAGGATCTTCCAGATCGAAAACCATACTGTCTGTCTGATATTATATCATTTCTCTCTAGGTGTTCTACCCATTTAGTTTTGATTAGTTTTTCCAATACTTTCACTATTACACTTGTCAATGATACAGGTCTATAATTGAGGGGGTCTTCCCTGCTGCCACTTTTGTAGATTGGAACTATGTTAGCCTGTTTCCACCCGTCTGCTACGATTCCTGTACACAGGGATGCCTGAAAGATCAGGTGAAGTGGAATGCTGAGCTCAGATGCACATTCTCTCAGAACCCATGGTGAAACGCCATCTGGGCCAGCTGCTTTGTTCTTACCGAGCTCCTTGAGCATTTTTTCCACTTCGTCTCTAGACACCTCTATGTGTTCTATGTTGTTCTCTGGAATTCTTATTGTATCTGGTTCCCTAAAGATTTCATTTTGTACAAACACACTTTGGAACTTTTCGTTTAGTGTTTCACACATTTCCTTTTCATCTTCCGTGAATCTATTTCCCATTTTCAACCTCTGAATATTATCCTTTACCTGCAATTTGTTGTTTATGAATTTATAGAATAGACCTGGTTCTGTTTTACATTTGTCCGCAATCCCTTTTTCAAAATTTCTTTCTGCCTCTCTCCTCACTGCCGTGTAGTTGTTTCTCGCATCTTTGTATCGCTGGTATGTTTGGGGGTTCGGCCTCTTCCTGTATTGATTCCATTTTTGTGTCTTTCGGTCTCTAGCCCTCTCGCAATTTCTATTGAACCAATCCTGTTTCCTAGTTCTGCATCTCTGTTTTGGTATAAATTTTTTTGTGCCTTTATCATATATTTCACAAAACTTTGGCTACCTGTTACTGTCTGCACTCACCATACCAGCTCAGTGATTGTCTGTGGTGAACACAAATATAGATACCTACATATAACATGTGTATTAGTGTAATAACAGCAAAAGGGTTATGTTGGGAGGAGCCATTTGGGTGACGGAAGTGGCGTCACCTTGTTGTGGTCTGCATGACTTGTCTAACTGTGTAGAGGGTGGCCACTATGCCCTTTGGGCACCATACCAGCTTAGTTGTACAGTTATGGTGAATAAAACATGTAGATACTTATATATGATGTGTGTATATAGTGTAATAACACCACAAAGAGTATTGTTGGGGGCGAAATTTTAGTGCATCTGGCCTTGAACCAGTGAGAGACCACAGGAACCATAGGGAACCATGTATGTAGCACAGTGCTAATTAACACAACAATCCTGCTATTATCAAAATCCTGGAAATTTTATCACAGTCAGGGGGGTCTTCTGTAATACTATTATTGTTAACACTCACCCGGGCATAGCGCAGCATTGCGTCATCCGTTTACTGTCGGTAATGCGGGGGATGACGCAGCATTGCGTCATCCACTTTAAATAATCGCCAAAAATCAGGTTTTTATCCGATTTTTTTGGAACTGGTTTTAAAATGCGCGCCGATGTCTTCACACTTTCTTTGTTGAGCCTCGTGGCCCTCAGGCGGCTTGGCACACGCCGTGGGCCCATTGTTTTCGCTCCACTGTTGTGACCAATGTCGCCTCCCCTCGCATCTCAAACGTGTGAACATTTCGGCTATTTTCCGTGGCTATATTTCTTACTGCGGCTTTAGAAACTATCTACGCTTACTCCACGATGGATAGTGATCACGAACAAGGCCCTTCCAGGAAGAAAATTGCGAAAGAAAGGTTTGAAAAGGGCGGGAATTGGGAGTGTAGCTGGAAGGCGTCTGACCGCTCACTTGCGGCTAACGCGTGGCCCGTCTTCAACTCGTCATCGGTTGGAGCGTGTTTTTTATTTTATATGTTAATGTTTATATGTTAATTGGCGTCTGTTTATTTTATATGTTAATAGTTTTTTATTTTATATGTTAATGTTCCTCTAGAGAATTCTATTGTGAACCCATTGAGACCAAAATGAAAGACCTTGGACGAAAATTGAGGTGACCAGAGTGAAAATAGTGAAAACATTTTATCGTGTTTGCGAGCTCCTGGGTAACTCGTTCGCACTTTCTCTGTTTGCTGCGGGTAATTAGCCGGGCTTTTGGAGTTTATATGCATTTAGTGCTGTAGAGAATTCTATTGCGAACACAATGATACAAAATTTAATCTCGTAGGACGAGAATTAAGGTGACAAAGTTGAAGAGAGTATACACTTTTCAGAATTTACTTGCGCTCCCGTGACACCCTGGGACCCATATCGCACAGTTGAGGGGTGGCGCGCGGGGTACGCCAAAGTGTTAAATAATACCAGTTACATATATTTCTGGGGGGAGCCCCGTCGGCTCCCCGGAGCTTTACCGGCTGATATGCTAATGTCAGACTTTGGCATCAGTCATGTGTATGGAGTTCTAGGGCCTACCGGGGACCACGAGCCAGAACCTGGCCCCCTCAGAGAGGCAAGGGGAGCAATGGCCTATAGAAACCCCCGTGTGGTTGGAAGCATTCTATGTCTGCCATCGACCGGGTCAAGCATCCAGAAAGGTAAGCATTCCAAAACAAACCCCTATTCTGGTGAAAATTGCTACCTAAGCCGAACTAGTGAATAGAACTCTTCAACAGAAAACACGGAAACTAGTATGACGTCATACGTCACCGCGCCGCTGTCTGCGCAGCTCCCCCCTCCCCGGGAGGGGGAAGGGGGAGCCCCAGACCTCCCACGCCGGCTATCCACCCATCAGTTCTTCGGCTGATGCTATAGGCAATGGTTATGTGCTCCGGCTCCAGTGGTTGTTTCAGCACTGTACCTAGAGTGTGGTGTCTGTTTTCTAGGTGGTGCGTGAGCCGGGTGTGATTCTTCAGTACTCGGGCTGCATGCGCCTAGGGTTCCCTTCCCTAGGTGCCCTGTAAGTACTGCCCTTGGGGCTTGGGGCCACCTTCCACAAGTTCCTTGGGTCCTGCCCCTGCTTGGCCGTTTACCGCTTGGTTTTCGGCCGCTCTTTGTGTGCTCGGGTGTTCTGTCTCCCTTGTTCGCCTTAGAGTAAGGGGCAGTGTTTGCACTGGTGGGGCGCGGGGTACTGTGCAGCTTGTCTTTACCAATCATAGCGGCCGGCTCTGTTCCGCTTGGGTACGCTGTCCTCTTGCGGGGTTTTCTTTTTCTTTTGTTTATATACCTGGTGGGGGGGTCTGCCTTCGTTCTTGCCCCTTGTGTCCCTTGTGTTCTGAGTATTTCTGGTGGTACCCCCTGCTAGGTCCCCGTGAGTGTACACGTCCCGGGGGTTCAGCTCTTAGAAAGTTGTTTGGTAGCTTGGGTGCCGGTTAGCAGTACCCTGCCTGGGATTACCTGAGCGCGAGTCCTCTTAAAGTAAACGCTCGGGACCCTGGGAAACCCCTGGGGGCGCGCGGGTCCGATGGATGTGACCCCAGAGCCCCCCCCTCGCTTCCAGCGAGTTTGAGGGTTGCTCTCACCTTTTGTCTCTGGGTGACTCTCTGTTTTGCCTCCGTCTGCTGCCTGTGGGGTCGGTGACACCTTCGACCCGGTGTCCTGCGAGTTTGGTTGCTCGTTGTGGCTCGGTTACCCAGTGGTGCTAACAAAGCGGGTGCGGGCAGCAGGGGCGTTGCACTTGAGCCTTGGTGGTGGCAACGTTCTCGTGGTTTTCCTCCCCGGGAGCCCCGGGGCTGCCCCGTTGTATTTCGTTTTGGGACTTGGGGGTGTTGGTTGCTTCGGTTCCATCCACGCCCCCTTGTCTTTCCCCTGGTTCACCCTTCCAGCCTGTATCCGGTTCCTTACCGTCTGTAGGTTCAGGGCGGGGTGTTTGGTGGTGTTGAGACTCGGGCAGTCTCGGGGAATTCCCCTTCCGGGGTAGTGACGGGGGCATTTGGGCCTGTTCCTCCAGCCGTGTTGTATGAGTCTGCCAGTGGGCTCCCTTCCTTAGTGTTTTCACGGCTGCCCCGGTTTTCTGGTACGGCCGGGGCTTTGGGGGAACGGCTCGGCCCCGGGGCCTGTCGTGTAGGTTCCCGGGGCTGGGGAGGGGCTGACTTGGGGGGGCCTAGGCCCCGTTAGACCCCGTGGGGGGTTTTATCCCCCTCTCGGCGGGGCTTGTGGTTACGCGGAGTGGGGTCTTTCCTCCCCACTCGCCGTACGTGCTGTTGGACGTCGGCCCCTCCCCGGGCTCGGTTCCTTGGCCTTTGAGTCGGTTGGTTCCGTCCTGTGGGTGGTTGTTTCCTCCCCCGCTTTTTGGGACGGTGTTTTTGTCATGTTTCCCCGTTCGATGGGGTTCTGCGTGACTTTTGATCTCGGGTGCGCCTGCGCCTTCGCCTTCGTGTGCCTTCGGGACTAGTGTTGGCTTCTGTGTTCTCGAGGGTACGGGAAGGTTTTTCGCTACTTCCCGCATTATTGGAACGTCTGTCGGCTCCTAGTACTTGTCGCCCTGTTGGGCTACTTGTCGCCCTGTTGGGCTACTTGTCGCCCGGTTGGGCTACTTGTCGCCCGGTTGGGCTACTTGTCGGCCGTTTGGGCTACTTGTCGCCCGTTTGGGCTACTTGTCGCCCGTTTGGGCTACTTGTCGCCCGTTTGGGTTCTATTTTTTTTTTTGGGCTCTTTGCTTCTTTGGCCGGTTTTATTGTTCCTGCTTCCTCTTTTGGCTCTTTTCTCGTGCAATAGTCCTGGCTGGCGCCTTCCCGCAGGGAGGGTGTGCGGTTCGGCCAGCGTGTTATGCGCATGCGCCGTGGAGTTTGTTTTGGTCTGGGCGATGGTTCAGTGCTGGGGTTTTGCGCCCTTTTTTGCTACAGTGCTTCGCCTCTCGTTCTTCTCCCTGGCTGCGGTATGTGCCCCTTTGCGCCAGGGGTGTCCTGGTTCCCAGTTGTGGGGAGGACACCGCGGTTTTCTGTGTCATGGGTGTGGACCGCTTCCTTCGCCTCTCCGTTCTCCTGCGGGTCCGGCTCTGGCGTCTTCACCTGGCGGTGCTCCCAAGTTCTTCTGGGCACGGTTGAGTCGTGTCAAGTTCGAGCCACCATTCGCCAGGTGAGTTTCTGCGGTCTGGCGTCTTTTGGCCGGGCGCTGGATGCGGCGGTGTTCATATACCTGTCTTTATTTAGGTATAATTTTGTACGACTGAGACCGTTCGCACACCAGTGACTGTCCCTTTTATCACCCCTTCCTGTCCCCCTCATGTGCATGTCCAACCCATGCTGGAGTCGTTCAGGGGACCCTCCTTTTTTAATGTGAGGTGTGGGGGTTGTAGGGTTGGTTCTGTACTCACCTGGTGAGGCTCCTGGCTGTGCTTGCAGGATTTGAGCTCTGGCTCTTGGGTCCCGCCTATCTGGTAGAACTTGCGGGATAGTACCAGTGGAGTGCAGTGGTGCTATTGGCACTTTTGGGGAACACTGTATTACCATCAGTGGTCTGTGCTTGTTACACGACCTACTTGCGAGCATAAGCCTTCTTGCTGGTTCGTCCGTGGACTTCCAGGGCGCACTGGCCTGTTTTCGTATGGCAGTTCCGGCCCGTCCTGGTTGTGGGGGTATGTGGGCCGGTGGACTGCTCCTAGCAGCTGCCTGGTGGGCCATCCTCTGGCCGGTCTGGCCTGACCTTGGGCCGGGCTTGAGGTGTAAAAGAGCTCCCAGTACCTCATCCAGCAGGTATCAAGCGGGGTTTCTCCGCCGTCGGTCGCCTGGTGCAGGTTTCTGGGCCTGCAGGGTTTTGTCGTGTCTCCGTTGGCCCTGTCTGGGGTCTGCCTGCTCCGTTCTCTGCCTTTGCAGAGGGGAGTTGCTATTTACATGTTGCATGTTGCAGTGGTGCCTGTTGCTGCTGCTGCTGCACGTGAGCATTGGTACCGTGTTTCACGGTGGCGTGTCCTTGTTCCTGTGTCCGGTTGTGGAGTGGCGCTTTGCTGCCGTTTTGTGCCTGGGGATTGCGTGGGGTTTTTGTCCCTGCCTGATTGTCCACCCCTGGTTGTTCTCCTGGTTTTTTTTTTTTTTTTTTTGTGCTTCTGCTCTTTCTTCCTGCCTCTTCTGCAGCAGGAATGTTCTGCGTGTGTTCTTAGGCGTTGGTCAGCCTGTGTCCTGTGATGTGCTTCTTTGTCTCGGTCTGTTGCAGTTGTTCGTGCCCCTTGGTTCGGGTCCTGTTCTGGCGGCGACCCTTCCGCCTTCTTTGGTTTTCCTAGCTTGCCCTGCCGGTTGTTGTTTTATTTTTTTGGGGGGGTTCTTGCGATGTCTCGCGTCGGACCCGTCGTTTCTGAACTCCTGGCGGGCTTGCATGCTTCGGAGTTTTTCTGTTCGGCAGACGTTCCATCTCCTTGTGCCGCCTGGGTTTCGGTGGTCGCGCCCGAGATCTTCTCGCGGCTCCGCCTTTTTCCTGGGCTCGGGGGGGCCTTGTCGGGGCTGCTTATGTTCTGCCTCGTGGTCTCGCCTCCGGTTGGTGGTCGGGTGGCTTCGTGGTAGGTGTCCCACCTGCGTGCTTTCTTGGCGGCAGTATGGGGTATTTTGGCGGTCCTTCCTTTTCCTGTCCCTTCTTCGGTGGGTCCTTCTTGTTGGCTTGGTTTACTCTCGGCTTGGTTTTCTAGTGGGGGTTGGGGGCCGTCGTCTTGCCACATACTGTCGCCTCTTTTCGTGCGGCGCAGGCGGAGCCGCTTCAGCTTGCTTTCGGTCTTGGTGTTGCTTCTGCACCGTTAGTCAGCTGTCTTGTGCGTCATTTCACCTCCGGCCTGTTCGTGCGCCGCTTGCACCATCCTGGTCTCTGGTCAGCGTGCTCTGTCTTCTCCTCGGTTGGTAGTGCCCCTTCGGTTCCGGTGTGTTTTTTCGTCGGCTCTTTCCTTTGGGCCTTTGCCTCTGGGGGTCGGTTCGCTGTGTTTTCTTGCTCCTTCGGTTTTAGCGTTTTGGTTGTTTGATGGCAGCAGTCTCCATCTTTTCTGGCGCGGGGTGGGGCTGCTGCATTCTGGAGGGGTCCAGGGTTTGTTGGTGCTTTGTTGGTCGGGCCGGGGGTGTGTCGTTTTTGTGTTCAGTGGCGGCCCTCTGCTGTTGTTTGCGTGCCACGGCGTTTGGGTCCGGAGCGCGTTTTGCGTTGATCCGGTTCTGTTCTTCCCGGTTCGCGGGTAATGGTGTCCCGGGTGGTCAGCCGTGTTCTTGCGGCTAAGCTGCCTGTGTTCTTCCCTCATGCCTGTGGCGTTCGTGGCTTCGCTGCTCTCGCTGCCGTCTGGGCGACGTGGCCTTGCAGTCTTTCGGGCATGGATTTTTGGTGTTCGTGCAGGGGCCTTGCTGCTCGTGGTTCTCGTGTTGTTCCCGGGATTTTCGGGGCTGTGGCGCCTTGGGTTGGCGTTTGCTGCCGGTTGTCTCGCCTCCTTGGGGGGTGCGTGGTGTCCGCCTCCCGGTTTTGTCCCTTTGACCTTCCTCTGTGGGTAGTTAGCTCCGGGGAGCCGACGGGGCTCCCCCCAGAAAACCAGCGTTGAATGTAATGAAACGCCATTTTCTGGGTGAGACCCGGAGGCTCCCCGGCAACCCTCCCTCCCTCCGGTCGGCGTTTTTCGCGTGTTTTGACATCCAGCCTCAGAACTGATGGGTGGATAGCCGGCGTGGGAGGTCTGGGGCTCCCCCTTCCCCCTCCCGGGGAGGGGGGAGCTGCGCAGACAGCGGCGCGGTGACGTATGACGTCATACTAGTTTCCGTGTTTTCTGTTGAAGAGTTCTATTCACTAGTTCGGCTTAGGTAGCAATTTTCACCAGAATAGGGGTTTGTTTTGGAATGCTTACCTTTCTGGATGCTTGACCCGGTCGATGGCAGACATAGAATGCTTCCAACCACACGGGGGTTTCTATAGGCCATTGCTCCCCTTGCCTCTCTGAGGGGGCCAGGTTCTGGCTCGTGGTCCCCGGTAGGCCCTAGAACTCCATACACATGACTGATGCCAAAGTCTGACATTAGCATATCAGCCGGTAAAGCTCCGGGGAGCCTCCGGGTCTCACCCAGAAAATGGCGTTTCATTACATTCAACGCTGGTTTTTTGCCATTTTTAGGTGATGCTGTAGTCACAAGCTGAACAGCAGTGCTAGTAGCTCATGCTGCATACACCAGCCTTGGTTGCTTACTCACTACTGAGGCCTTCACACCCAGGAATGTTGCCCACAATTTAACAAAAAATTGGCGTCTGTTTATCAGGGCCCTGAGAAAACTGATGTGAACCTCGTGTAGCTGCGGGACTTTTAAATCTTACGCCGCACTCCCAACCACTCATAGCCTTGGTGCACTGTCCCCCAATAGTTACTCACCCCAGCTATAAATGTATTGTGCCCTTTAAGGGTTAATGCTGACAAGTGTAAGATTTTGAGGCTAGGTAATGATGATAGAGTTACAAGATACGAGCTAGATGGTGTTGAGATTGCGAAGTTGGATTGCGAAAGGGATCTGGGAGCTATGATTAGTAAGAATTTAAAACAAAACGAATCAATGCATAAATGTTTGTAATAAGGCAAATAGGACACTGGATTTATTTATCAAAGAGTTAGTAATAAGATACCTGGTATTGTTCTTCAGCTGTATCTTGCTCTGGTTAAGCCCCATTTAGATTATGAAGTTCATTTGGGCGCCGTTCTATACAATGGATATAAATTCACTAGAATGCATCCAGCATAGGATGACAAAGTTAATCCCCCAAATTAGAAACCTGTCATATGAAGAAAGATTGACAAAGCTTAAATTACATTGTCTAAAATGGCAAAGAATTATGGGTGACATGATAGAGGTGTACAAGTGGATGAATGGACATAAAAAAAGGGATATTTATGGGGTATTTAAAGTATAAACACAAGACAGAACACAAAACAATGGGGTATAAATTGGATAAGTTTTGATTTAGGAAAGATTTGGGTAAATGCTTGTAAGGTAACAGGGTTGTTGATTTGTGGAACCAATTACTGCATAACATAATAGAAGTAGGATCCCTTGATTGTTTCAAGCGTAGGTTAGACATATATATGAATGAGATTGAGTAGATATACATAGGAGCTGCCTCGTTTGGGCCAATAGGCCTTCTGCAGTTACCTTTATTCTTATGTTCTGAGGTTCTTATGTTGCAGTGTGTGTTTGTGTGCTATACTGTATTATCAATTTTATAAGTGCAGTACTAATTTTGTAATAAAAAGCTAAAAGCTGTTTGTCAAAAATTGGAGAAATTTAATTTTGATCGTAGATATGACATCTTATTCCTAAAAGTGTTGAACCTTGTGCCAAGAAATGACTAAGTGTAATTGTTAATATCACAGAATGATCTCCAAGAATTGGTTATATGTAGCAAAAGTGTTTTCATTACCACATTGCAGAGGTGCAGAAGAGTGCTATGTGGTGGCAGTAAGTACTCAAGTCCAACACTGCATTTACATTTAAATATTTTATTTTGTATTCTTTTTCATTTTTATATATCTGTGCATTTTTTAAAATATATAATTTTACAGGTTTTTCTGCAATAAAACATCGAATGTGTCATTCTGTTAGTCAGATTGGGGAACAGAGTCAAGATATGTCGACACTTGTTAAAGAAAATCGACCTCAGCGATTTATTCGAGCTGGGCAACCCACTCCTCACACACATCCACATCTTGTCCAACCTGGCGAGGTCATTATTACTTAAAATTCTTTGAATGTCATGAATTTGTTTGGATCATAATGCTGTTATTTGCACTGTCTGAGAGCTAAAGTAAAAGCCTTTTACATGTATAAAATGAATTTTCTGTGGGGAGCCCTGTTGGCTCCCTGAAACTATCCGAACTGATGTAGTGCTATATTAGTTGGGATCATCAGTCAAAGAGTACTTATGCCTACCAGGAACCACAAGCCAGAACGTGGCCCCCTCAGAGGCATAGGGAGCAATGGCCTATGAGCACTTTACATTTAAAGTATGTCATATTTGCTATCGACCAGGGAAGGCCCCAAAAAGGTAGGCAAATCAAAACAGACCACTGTCTGGGTGAAAATTGTGAGCTACATCTTCAAAATAGCAAAAGAACTCCCCCAGAAAGAAAACAAACAAGCAACACTTCATCCAACTACCCCCTCTCTCATTAACCCTTAAATGGTGCATGGCTATATACCATTTGACACCCACAGGCACATACAAAAAAAAAAAATATTTTTTCTTCCTAACCTGTTAATTTGTATTCACTGATCATGGGAAAAATGATAAAAAAATCATAAGTGGCATATATTGCCTGCTATAGGGCGGGGAAGTCTGGCAAAAAACAAGTGCTGACTCAGCATGCGTCCCAAGCGGTCTGTTGCTTGCCAGCTGTCAGGCCGGAGTTGCCACAAAGAGATAATTACCTAATTATTTCAATGTCTCTGATTGATTTTTTTGTAGTTTTTTTGCTGTATATATTCAATAGTGTGTAGTGTAATATATTTATATAATAAAATGAGTGAATCATTGCTGTACTCAAAAATATGGTGTGCATATTGTTGATTCAATTATATTCATCAAACAGTGAACAAATACTTTGTCGGTTATTACACTATATACACGGGTTATATATAAGTATCTGCATGTTTTGTTCACCATAACGAACCACTAAGTTGCTATTATGAATCATAAAGTAACGAGGAGTGACCGCCACACACCAGCCAGCCACTCACGCCCTCCCTCAGCACCTCACTCACCCACATTCTCCTCCCACCATACTGTTTTTGCTTTTATTCACTATATACAGACCCTATATATAAGTATCTACATTCGTGTTCACCATAACGAACCACTAAGTTGGTATGCTGAGTGGCAGTGGCAGCCAGAGGCAGCCCGCCACTGGCTGCCACTCCCTCCCTCCCTCCCTCACCTCACCTGACTTGCCACAATTCTCCACCAACCATACTGTTTTTGCTTTTATATACAGACGTTTTATATAAGTATTTACATGTTTTGTTCACCATAACTGTATGGTGAGTAAAGGCACAAAGATGTAGTACCTCACACAGTCAGCTGGCTGCCGCCCTCAAGGTCAGACGCACTAATATTTCTCCTCCAACAATACTGTTTGTGGTGTTATTACGCTATATACACACATTATATATAAATATCTACCTGTTTTATTCACCATACTTGTACAAGTAAACTGGTATGGTGCCCAAAGACCACCGTGGTCACCAGTAAACAACATGATAAATCGTCCAGACGACACCACCGTCCTCACCAAAATGGCGGCTCCCAACCTACTCCTCTTGCTCTTTATACCCTCTATACACACGTTATATATAAGTATCTACATTTGTATTCACCATAGCGAACCACTAAGCTGGTATGGTGAGTGCAGTCACTAAAAGGTGGCCACACACAGTCAGAAGACAATGCCACCACCCTCCTTCCCACAGCATTACTCCTCCCTCCATGCAGCACAGCGCTAAATATCACCACAATCCTGCTATTATTAGAACCCTGGTCAGTTTATCACAGTCAGGGGTCTTCTGTAATAATATCGCTACATAATAGCATGATCAAGTATATTATGGCATTTCTGGGGGGAGCCCCGTCGGCTCCCCGGAGCTTTACCAGGCTGATATGCTAATGTCAGACTTAGGCATCAGTCATGTGTATGGAGTTCTAGGGCCTACCGGGGACCTGGCCCCCTCAGAGAGGCAAGGGGAGCAATGGCCTATAGAAACCCCCGTGTGGTAGGAAGCATTCTATGTCTGCCATCGACCGGGTCAAGCATCCAGAAAGGTAAGCATTCCAAAACAAACCCCTATTCTGGTGAAAATTGCTACCTAAAGCCGAACTAGTGGATAGAACTCTTCAACAGAAAACAAGGAAACTAGTATGACGCCATACGTCACCGCGCCGCTGTTTGCGCAGCTCCCCCCTCCCCGGGAGTGGGAAGGGGGAGCCCCAGACCTCCCACGCCGGCTATCCACCCATCAGTTCTTCGGCTGATGCTATAGGCACCGGTTATGTGCTCTGGCTCCAGTGGTTGTTTCAGCACTGTACCTAGAGTGTGGTGTCTGTTTTCTAGGTGGTGTGTGCGCCGGGAGTGATTCTCCAGTACTCGGGCTGCATGCGCCTAGGGTTCCCTTCCCTAGGTGCCCTGTAAGTACTGCCCTTGGGGCTTGGGGCTGCCTTCCACAAGTTCCTTGGGTCCTGCCCCTGCTTGACCGTTTACTGCTTGGTTTTCGGTCGCTCTTTGTGTGCTCGGGTGTTCTGTCTCCCTTGTTCGCCTTAGAGTAAGGGGCAGTTTTTGCACTGGTGGGGCGCAGGGTACTGTGCAGCTTGTCTTTACCAATCATAGTGGCCGGCCCTGTTCCGCCTGGGTACGCTGTCCTCTTACGGGGTTTTCTTTTTCTTTTTGTTTATCTACCTGGTGGGGGGTCTGCCTTCGTTCTTGCCCCTTGTGTCCTTTGGGTTCTGAGTATTTTCTGGTGGTACCCCCTGCTAGGTCCTCGTGAGTGTACACGTTCCGGGGGTTCAGCTCTTAGAAAGTTGTCTGGTAGCTTTGGGTGCCGGTTAGCAGTACCCTGCCTGGGATTACCTGAGCGCGAGTCCTCTTATAGTAAACGCTCGGGACCCTGGGAAACCCCTGGGGGCGCGCGGGTCCGATGGATGTGACCACAGAGTCCCCCCTCTCACTTCCAGCGAGTTTGAGGGTTGCTCTCACCCTTTGTCTCTGGGTGACTCTCTGTTTTGCCTCCGTCTGCTGCCTGTGGGGTCGGTGACACCTTCGACCCGGAGTCCTGCGAGTTTGGTTGCTCGTTGTGGCTCGGTTACCCAGTTGTGCTGACTAAGCGGGTGCGGGCAGCAGGGGCGTTGCACTTGAGCCCCGGGAGCTCCGGGGCTGCCCCGTTGTAGTTCGTTTTGGGACTTGGGGGTGTTGGTTGCTTCGGTTCCTTCCACGCCCCCTTGTCTTTCCCCTGGATCACCCTTCCTGCCTGCATCCGGTTCCTTACCGTCTGTAGGTTCGGGGCGGGGTTTTTGATGTTGAGACTCGGGCAGTCTCGGGGAATTCCCCTTCCGGGGTAGTGATGGGGGCATTTGAGCCTGTTCCTCCAGCCGTGTTGTATGAGTCTGCCAGTGGGCTCCCTTCCTTAGTGTTTTCACGGCTGCCCCGGTTTTCTGGTACGGCCGTGGCTTTGGGGAAACGGCTCGGCCCCGGGGCCTGTCGTGTAGGTTCCCGGGGCTGGGGAGGGGCTGACCTGGGGGGCCTTGGCCCCGTTGGACCCTGTGGGTTTTTTTTATCCCCCTCTAGGCGGGGCTTGTGGTTACGCGGAGTGGGGTCTTTCCTCCCACTTGCCGTACGTACTGTTGGGCGTCGGCCTCTCCCTGGGCTCGGTTCCTTGGCCTTTGAGTCGGTTGGTTCCATCCTGTGGGTGGTTGTTTCCTCCCACCCTATTTTTTGGGATGGTGTTTTCATCATGTTTCCCCGTTCGATGGGGTTCTACGTGACTTCTGATCTCGGGTGCACTTGCGCCTTTGTGTGCCTTCGGGACTAGTGTTGGCTTCTGTGTTCTCGAGGGTTCGGGAAGGCTTTTCGCTACTTCCCGCATTATTGGAACGTCTGTCGGCTCCTCATCCTTGTCGCCGTTTTGGGCTACTTGTGGCCCGGTTGGGCTACTTGTCACCCTATTGGGCTTCTTGTCGCCCTGTTGGGATACTTGTCGCCCTGTTGGGCTACTTGTCGCCCTGTTGGGCTACTTGTCGCCCGGTTGGGTTCCTTTCTGGGGGGAGCCCCGTCGGCTCCCCGGAGCTTTACCGGCTGATATGCTAATGTCAGACTTTGGCATCAGTCATGTGTATGGAGTTCTAGGGCCTACCGGGGACCACGGCCAGAACCTGGCCCCCTCAGAGAGGCAAGGGGAGCAATGGCCTATAGAAACCCCCGTGTGGTTGGAAGTATTCTATGTCTGCCATCGACCGGGTCAAGCATCCAGAAAGGTAAGCATTCCAAAACAAATCCCTATTCTGGTGAAAATTGCTACCTAAAGCCGAACTAGTGGATAGAATTCTTCAACAGAAAACAAGGAAACTAGTAAGACGTCATACGTCACCGCGCCGCTGTCTGCGCAGCTCCCCCCTTCCCGGGAGGGGGAAAGGGGGAGCCCCAGACCTCCCACGCCGGCTATCCACCCATCAGTTCTTCGGCTGATGCTATAGCAACGGTTATGTGCTCCGGCTCCAGTGGTTGTTTCAGCACTGTACCTAGAGTGTGGTGTCTGTTTGATGTATGAAAGATGTATGAGGACATGTTTAGCACTCCAATAAACAACATGAAGGTGGAAGATCCAGACATTTTCTTTATGCGGGATATTCAAACCCCGGTAAATATAACTGATATAAACACGAGCGCACTAAATTTTGAAAAAGAAATTGAAAACATGCCCATGCACTCGGCCCCAGGTCCAGACTCATGGAATTCAATATTTATAAAGAAATGCAAAGTGCCGGTAGCACAGGCACTCAGTATAGTGTGGAGGAAGAGCTTGGACACGGGGGAGATACCAGATGCACTTAAAGTAGCAGACATAGCCCCTCTACACAAGGGAGGGAGCAAAGCATTGGCAAAAAATTATAGGCCAGTTGCACTTAAGACGAGATCTTTCAAAAGAAGATAGAGAGAAGCTGAAACTGAACCTCGCCGAGGCAAAACATTTAAATGAGAGCAGGAATGAAGAAGAAATAAATTCTTTTTTCTACAAAGTGATAGGGGTAGGCAAACCAGTAAAGTGGTACATAAAGGCAAACCAACAAAATCAATAGAGAGAGGGGGAGTGAAGAATAAGGAGAGGGGGAACAAGTTCCTGAAGATTGCATACACCAACATAGATGGAGTGAGATCGAAGATACTGGAGTTAAGTGATGTAATACAGCTGCAGACACCAGACATTGTTGCACTCACGGAGACAAAACTTGAAGATGTAATTTTAAATGAGGTCATATTCCCAAGGGGCTACTCAATTTGGAGACGGGACAGAAAAATTAGGAAAGGCGGTGGCGTTGCTGTGCTGGTAAAAGAACACCTAAAGGTGAAGGAAATAATGACTGCCAATCCACAAGAAGTTGACATAATAGCACTAGAGATCTGCTATGAGGATGATAAACTAATGATGATAAATGCATATAGTCCACCGCCAAGCAGCACATGGTCAAAGGAGGAGCTAGATAGTAAACGTGAAGGTCTTATAACAATAATGAGAGAGATTATAGCGAGAGCGGATAACGATAGATCACGACTGTTGATAGTCGGTGACTTCAACTTGAAATCCATAGACTGGGAAGCATATGAAGCTAAAACAGAAGATTTTTGGACCTGTAAATTTGTAGACCTCATCCTGGAAACATTCTTGTATCAACATGTTAAACAAGCTACGAGGATGAGGGAAGGGGACGTTCCCTCCATGCTAGATTTGATATTTACCAGGAAGGAGGAAGAGATATTTGACATTCAGTACCTTCCTCCCTTGGGTAAAAGTGACCATGTCTTTTTGGGAATAAAGTATGCAATGCGTTATAAGCTGGAAGAAAATAAGGAGGTTGAAGCAGTTGAAAAACCAGACTTCAGGAGAGGACATTATGGTGACCTTAGAAATTTTTTTAGTGAGTATAATTGGACAGACTTGATGCTAGGCAAGGAAGTGAATGAGATGTATGGCAAGTTTTGTGAAATATATGATAAAGGCACAAAAAAATTTATACCAAAACAGAGATGCAGAACTAGGAAACAGGATTGGTTCAATAGAAATTGCGAGAGGGCTAGAGACCGAAAGACACAAAAATGGAATCAATACAGGAAGAGGCCGAACCCCCAAACATACCAGCGATACAAAGATGCGAGAAACAACTACACGGCAGTGAGGAGAGAGGCAGAAAGAAATTTTGAAAAAGGGATTGTAATGAATGTAATGAATGTAATGAAACCCCATTTTCTGGGTGAGCCCCAGAGACTCTCTGATGTTGCAACCCGTTCCCGCACTTTCTTAGTCAATATTGACTTATTAAATAAGTGCATATGTGACATACTAATTTATTGTGAATATTTTAGTTTACCTTGAAAAGCTTCATAGAAAACACCGACCTTACCTAACCTTCTTAGTATGTTAAGATAAGCATCTTATTGCTTCGTAATTACAATTATTTCTTAACCTATTATAGGTATAGGTTATGTTTCCTAAAACATAACCTATACCTATAGGTTATGTTTAGTTATGCTTCTCCACAAACTGAGGAGAAGATAAGAAACTCTTATCTTCTCCTCAGTTTGTGGTAGCCCCTTTGGTTCAGGTTTCTGCTGTTTGGTACTGGTGGTAGGTTTGTACATTTGCAGCCTTTCTCCGTCCTTCTGGCGACAGTCGAGACAGCTGCTTTCCACAAGGGTCCTTGGGTTATTGATGCTTAATTGGTTCGGCCAGGGGTGTGTCCTGTGTTGGCCGGTTGCTCTTTTTTGCCGTTACCTGCGTACCATGTCTGCTCTCCCAGGTCATCCGCAGAGTTTTTAAGTCTTCCAGCCTGCGGTCTGTCCTTGCGCCCGTGCTGTTTGGACATTTGCAGCTTTCACTGCTGTGTTGGTGACATCTAGGGCTCATTTTGGGTACAGGGATTTGAGGGTCGCACAGGTTTTTGGCTGCTCATTCTTTATGCGCGTGTCTGCTCCTGTGCGTTCTTGTTGCCTTGGGTCGCAGGTTGCAGCCTGTTGTCTCTGCTTCGCGTTGCAGAGTTTGTGTCGGCCGCCTCCTGGGTCAGCCCTTTCTTTTCTTTCTCATTGGGAATGGAGCTCCAGGGAGCCGTAGGGGCTCCCCACAGAAAACCTGCATTGAATGTAATGAAACACCATTTTCTGGGTGAGCCCCGGAGGCTCCCTGGCAACCCTCCCTCCCACTGGTCAGCGATTTTTTCGCGTTGGTTGAAGCTTAGCTTCCGAACTGATGCTAGGCAGTGTCGGGGGTACGTCAACCGCTTGACGAGGGGCAAGTAACAGTATACAAGATATCCTAGTACTTTATCCTGTCCACGGTCGCCAACGTCGGGGTGTCTCTCTCTCTACATGGACACCACCCAGTAGTATTAGCGATAACTGTTACTCACCGTAGCCCTACGGGTCTTCACTCAATCCTCGCGGCGCCACTGTTCGCCAGGAGAGTATCCCAGTCGATCCCCAGCCAGGGTCTTCACTCAATCCTCGCGGCGCCACTGTTCGCCAGGAGAGTATCCCAGTCGATCCCCAGCCAGCCTAATAGCCAAAGAATGAGTGGGAACACAGTTTGCTCACTCCCAACCATGTACCCGCCCCGACAAGGGCTCTACTACTAACTGCAAGGTCGCCAACTGGTGTTTCACGTGTCCAGTAACATGTCAGTGGTATTGTGGAATTGTGGTACTAGTGTCAGAGAGTTCACTCATTAGATCTGGTCTCAGGCAGGTATATGTCTCTAATACTCTCACTCTTTGGAACCGTTCTATAGCAACAAGATATATGGAGGGATAATATAAATGCAATGGTATTTTGTATTTTACTTAAAAACTTCAAGGCATTATATCCGTATCAACCACCAAACATCCAGTACAATGCAGAAAGTCACTCTCTCTTCATAAACTGGGGCGCACCTAGAGGGTAACACTCTTCCCCCTCACATCAATGTCATAATCAGCTGAGCCGCGCCCTTCTCACCGTGTGAATGCTTAGTACTTGTTTTCCAGGCGTTATGCGCTCTGTTTCTTTATTCGCAGGAATCACTATATTTGTCATCAACACAATATTTCTATAATGGCAATAGAACACAATGAAGCACCACACTGATCTCAAGTTCAATAACTCATTTCTACAGTAATTAACATGATATTTCACAATACTGTCGCAATACATTGTACTTCACAACAATTATAATGAATGCAGTTAACCACGGTACTGTTCTTAGATTCAGTAATCCCTCTCGTAGGCAATAACACAATTAATCACTTCACACATGGAAATATTATTCATCACACCAACATATACATATACAGGGATAAATTCATCAATATCAATAATAATACGATAAATGCTGGGCACACAGCCTAACACCAATAACTGGTACACTTATATATATATTCTCTAGCATAAGTTATCACATTAATGTCACATGAAAGAATCATCAACGACACAATAAATTCTTCAATAATTCCAGGTGCCTGCACACACCACATATATAAATATTGTGAGAGCTCTGTACAGCCTCACTCTGCACAACTGTGCCTTACTGTGACATAGATATAAGTGAGCCTTGCTCACGACATGAAAGATACTCTGGCTAAATATATAGCTGACTAAAGGGGAATTGGGAGGGAAACTAGAATCACCTACTTCCACCTATCCTCCGGTGAGAGTTGAATTGTAGCTCCTGGTCCAGGCTCTCGCCTCGTTGTAGGGAACGCCCCCACACACGCACTGATGCGTCCTCCAGGAACCCAATCAACGTCCCAAAATAAACGCGTCGTCTCCGTGTTCTGTCCTCCGCAGGTCTGTGCTCCTCCACAACGTCTTGTAAGGTTGGAGTCGGTCTCCCGGCCGTCGATTTCTCCTCCCAACTACGGCTGCCAACCTACTTCTCGGCTGCAGTCGTCCTGATTCCCAATTAGTTTCTTCTTTCACTGCTTCCCGGTGGATTGGCCGGTGGATTGGCCAGCCGCTACGTCGTCACTGTGAAGCTATTAGACGTCCCAGACATCACTGTCTAGACTTCACCTGCACAGCACCAGTCCTTGGAGCACTTGTTGCTCAATATTCCATCGATTCCCTCTTCAGTCCAACAAATGAACACGGGAAGACCTCACAGCGCGCTTGCAGACTACGGGTGACGCGTAAAATCCACGGGATCGGGTTACAACTGTCAAACTGACAGGACCAACCTTCGCACATCCGTCCACCTTGACGTGTCGTGTCAGACTGGTTCCCTCACGGAGGATCGGACCAGTCGCTACGTCATCACTGTGAAGCTATCAGACGTCCCAGACGTCACTGTCTAGACTCCACTCTTGCACAACACCTGTCCCTGGAGCACTTGTTGCTCAATATTCCGTCAATTCCCTCTCTAGTCCAACACATGAACGAAGGAAGACCCCACAGGTGCTGGCAGTCCGCCGGTGATGCGTAAATCCTCCGGAGATGGGGGATCCTGTCAACCAGACAGGACCCCCAGCCACACATCCGACCACCTTGACGTGCTGTCTCAGACTGGTGGCGCCACAGAGGTGCAATCTCCGGACCCCCCTGCCTTCGTGACGTCATACTTGCCAGGGGCAGTTTTCATTGGCCCCCTGTGCCACGTCACTGTCAGTGACCAATCTGGTGCCACTGACATCACACAGTTTTGGCGGCAAAACGGAGGGGGCCAGCGCCATATTGGCTTCCTAAAGGGCCTATACCACAGGCCAAAATACTTTTCTTTTACGAATTTCTCGCCAACGCGAGAACACTACACTCTCCCACATATATCAAACTGATGCCCGCGACGTAGAGAATGCTCGGGTAAAGTGGATATGACTCTTACAGCAGGCATGGGATAAATATAAGGGGGGGAACACCGTCACAGCAGCCGGCTCGGTGAGGTCCGGGGCTCCCCCCTTCCCCCTCTCGGGGCGGGGAGGGCTGGGCGGACAATCGGCGCGGCAGTAAAGTGTGATGTTTGCTTATTTCCTTGTTTCCTTGGGATTGTAGGGAGTTTCTACCTCTCTGTTCGGTTTTTTGTTTTAGTCTTTTACCATGTGGGGTTTGTTTTGTTATGCCTATCTTTCTGGGTGCCTAACCCCAGTCGATGGCAGATAAGGAAAACCCCAACCACAATGGGGTTTTCCAGGGCCATTGCTCCCTGAAACCTCTCTGAAGGGGCCAGGTTCTGGCGCTGGTCTCTGGTAGGTCTGAACTCCTTAGCTAACGTCCCGGTCTAATATAACATACATTAGCCCGATAAGCTCCAGGGAGCCTCACCCAGAAAATGGCGTTTCATTACATTCAACGCTGGTTTTTTCTTAACTCTTCAGGATATTTTCATTGCAAAACTCCATTATAAAAGATGATAAAATTTAGGGCACCATAGTTGTATATTTTGGTGTACATTAGTATAATTGTTTTTCAGGTAACATTTGGCATATCTAGTGGGGAATATAGTGAACGTCGTCACAAACTAATGGAGAGTCTAAGGAAAGAAGAGGGTAAACACCATGTTGTTATTCTTCCAGCTACTCCAAAACGATACATGATAGACAAAATTCCCTATTTATACAGGCAGGTGAGTTCTGCAAGGTTAGGAGTTCATAACATAGTGGCATGTTGAGTTTACCAATACTGCATCCTTAATGTTTATGGATTCTCTAAAAAAAATGATCTAAATTATGTATTTGGCCTGGAAATTTTTAATATCAATTTTGTTAAGTAGTGGTACCTCGCATAACGATTGCCCCAAAAGACGAATATTTTGGGTAACGAATGGCCCGATCGGCGTCAAATCGTCCCGTATGACGAACGCTGGTTTGAGTAACGTCAACACAACATGGTGGGGTCGCGCTGCTGTTTGCACATTCTTAGACGCCTCCGATGATGCACATAAATTATGTTGTTCTTGTTTAAAGATGCTAATGATGCTGGGATATAAAAGGGTGACTGCTGAGATGTTGCAAAGCATTGACGTTTTTGTAGGAAAAAAGAAATGAAATATCTGATATACAACAAATGTCAATAAAGTTCGTTCGGTGTTCGGCAGGTAGGCTGCTCCATTATAACAATCTTTCTTTGTTTCAAATGTGTTCCATTTGTTTTTTATTTGTCATTTATGTCTCAATAATGGAGAAGCCTACCTTACATACACTGAATAAACCATTATGATATTTTCCTTTCTTCAAATGTGTTCAATATTTATTTTTCATTTGTCTTATAGCAAAAGGTTCGTTCGGTGGTCGGCAGGTAGGCTGCTCCATGTTTCTTACATACAAAAAACGTAAATAATAAAAAAAATGAGGAATTTTGAAAACCAGTACAAATGTCAAAAAGGTTCGTTCGGTGGTCTACAGGTCGACTGCTCCATGTTTCTTAAAAAAAAAAAAAAAACGAAAAATAAAAGAACTGTTGAAACAATTTGAAAAATGGACAAATGTCATAAAGGTTCGTTCAGTGTTTGTCGGGTAGGCTGCTCCATTATTGAGACGTAAGTGATAAATACAAAACAAATGGAACACATTTGAAACAAAGAAAGATTGTCATAATGGAGCAGCCTACCCAACAAACACTGAACGAACCTTTTGCTATAACGAATATGAAAGACAAGGGCTGCTGGCTGGGTTAGTAGTGCGTGAGCAACCATTTGTAGCACACATGCCTCTGGCTCTCAAACACCTGTCCCACACGGTGTTGAAAGACTGTACTCAGTCAGTGCAATTCAGACCCTATTGTTTGAAGAACATAAGGGTCATAACATTGGTGAAGCTAGGCGCAATAAGGGCTTAACACAACGGTCGGATGCCTGTGATACAGCACCTATGAGGATGATACAGCGAGCGTATCCAGGTGTAGCTCTGAGCCCCACCCTTGCCATCTCTAATGTATATAGATGATACATAGATGAATCGTTTTCTGCGTTCAGTGATGATGCATCTGATACAAGTAGCATAGATGAACAGTGTTAGCGGCTTCCATGGTGGTGGTGTTCATTGATATTGTTAAGAATACCTGAATCTTTTCCTGACCGATGGACACTCTTTGAGGCTAGCTGAATCTCTTCCTGTGTGGGACCTTACAAAGCGATCTTTTCAAGACTACCTTACAAATTGAGCTTTTCCTATAATCGTTTCAATACTACTTTATGCTTTACAAGCTTGGCTACATACCACCTACAAGTACTAAAGCCAAGGGTGCACGCGAGTGCATTATTTGCAAGCACACAGAACGATGAAACAGGACACAAAAATCTATCTGTAGCTGGTGCAAGGAGAGCAAAGTCGCGCTGTGTACCATGGACTACTTCGTTGACTATTATGCACTTCCAAAGTACTGAGTGTGTAATACAGTGTGTTACTGTGTAAATAGTATGTGAAACTGTACATATTGTAATATTAGTGAATTTTTACTACGTAATATTGTGACAATAAACATTTATTGTGGACACATTACTGGCACATGTATCACAGTTTCATGGAAAATTATGAACATTCTACTGTATACATATTGTAAAGGTCACAAATATGCATCATATACGATAAAAGAAACAAATAAAACCGCATTGGAAATGCATAGGAAAAATATTTGAAAATATATTTGTGGCAACACGCGGTGCTTGAATGGCACCGAATGCTTGAATGGTCTGGGAGCTTCACACACGGGCGACCAGCCCCTGATGACGTCACAGCGCACCTTGTCCACGCCCTCACAGCCAAAGTAAGTGGAATTTGGTAATTATCTTTACATAGACATGTTCAGGGACGGTAATTTATCATTTTACAAAGAAAAATTATATTTTGGGGAACATTTGATGTCATGCACACTAGGGAAATTTCACAATAAACACAGTGCATCACACTGGTTACATGGGAGACACTCGTTTTGTATGACGTCCGTTTCGCATGACGAACATGGAACGGATTAAATTCGTTATGCGAGGTACCACTGTATTTTTTATCAAATAAGTACAAATTTTATTACAGGTATTGCTGTTTTCACTTGCTCAGTATTTCCATCGAGAATTCAAATGCTCCTATGTATACAGAAAAGAGCTTAGGTGTATTTCATAGTACAGTACTGGTATTGATATCTTGAGGCAGTTAAGGGCTATCTTTCTCTCATTTTCCTGTGGAAAACACCTGGCTTTCTAATGATTTTAGTATATGAATTATGTATTTATCTTATTAAGCAGTTATTGGTATGATTTTTTAAAGTATTGATAACAAGCACCTTGAAGGTAATATATTCATGCATGATCAGTCTAGTCACTCATTTGGAAGTGCTACCATGGGGGCATGTAAATGAGGGTGCTGATTCCTAATCCCAAACTTATGTGCCATGCTTGCCACATTTGACCCTTGATCGAGGTTTTTAATCAATCTCGGTTATTTGTTAATACAGTACAGTGGTACCTTGATGTACGACTGCCTTAACCCTTAAGCTGCTAAGGGGTCCTGAGGACATTTACACCCCTGTGCGCAAGAAAAAACAATTCTAATTATTTTTCTGGGAGGTGCCCCGTCGGCTCCCCGGAGCTATCCCAGGCTGATATGCAAATGTCAGACTTTGGCATCAGTCATGTGTATGGAGTTCTTAGGCCTACCGGGGACCACGGCCAGAACTGGGCCCCCTCAGAGAGGCAAGGGGAGCAATGGCCTATAGAAGCCCCTGTGTGGTTGGAAGCATTCTATGTCTGCCATCGACCGGAACAGGCACCCAGAAAGGTAAGCACCTCAAAACAAACCCCTATTCTGGTTAAAATTGCTACCAAAAGCCGAACTAGTGGATAGAACTCCCCAACCGAAAACCAGCAAACTAGTGTGATGTCACACACCGCCGTGCCGCTGTCTGCGCAGCTCCCCCCTCCCCGGGAGGGGGAAGGGGGAGCCCCAGACCCTCCATGCCGGCTACCCACACCTCAGTTCTTGAGGCTGATGCTATAGGCGATGGTCGTGTGCTCTGGCTCCGGTGTCGCTACTGCACTGTGCTTTGCGTTTGGTGTTGGTTTTGTGAGTGCGAGAGCCAGGAGTTATCTTCAGTACTCGGGCTGCATGCGCCTAGGGCTGCCTTCCCTAGGTGCCCTGTAAGTACTGCCCTTTGGGGCTTGGGGCCACCTTCCACAGGCTCCTCGGGATCTGCCTCTGCTGGTCCGGTTTACCTTTCGGTTTTTCAGCCGCCTGTTGGGCTCTTGGGTGTTCTGTTCTCCCTTGTTACCGGCAGATAAGAGGCAATTTGCACTGGTAGGGGCGCAGGGTGCTGCACAGCTTGTATTCCCGACATCGCGGCCGGCTCTGTTCCTTGGGGTTCGCTGTCCTCTTGCGGGGTTTTGTTTTTCTTTTTTCTTTTTTGCCTGGTGGGGGTTCTGTCATTTTATTCAGTTTGTTTTTGCCCTTCCACTGTTCTCCTCGGTGGCGCCCCCTGCTAGGTCCCCGTGAGTGTACACGTCCCTGGGGTACAGCTATAGAAGTTCGCTTGGTAGTTTTGGGCGTCGGTTTGCATCACCCTGCCTGGGACTACCTGAGCACGAGTCCTCTTAAAGTAAACGGTCAGGACCCTGGGAATCCCCTAGGGGGCGCGTGGGTCCGATGGATTCCCCGGAGTCCCCACTCGCTGTGTGCGAGTTTGAGGGTTGCTCGGTCCCCTTGTCTCAGGGTGACCCTCATTGTTTTTGCCTCTGCCACGCTGCCTGTTGGGTCGGTGATACTTTCGACCCTGAGTCCTGTGAGTGTTGCTGCTTGCTTGTGACTCAATTTACCCAATCCTCTGATGATTCTCTTCGGGTACAGGCGGCGCGTGCGTTGCAGTCTAGGTTTCGTCTGTTGCAACGCGCTCGGTTGGTTGCTCACCCGGATGCCCCGGGGCTGCCCCGCTTTGCTTTTCGAGACCCGGACATAGGGGTGGGGGTCGCTTCGATCCTGGTTCAGTCTGCACCTCCTCGTCCTTCCCCTTCTGTTCGTTCTTGTCTCCCCCCCCCCCTGCTTCCGGCCCCAAAGCATCTGAGGGTTTCGGGGTCGGAGCAGGGGTTACTTGATTACTTGATCTTGAGACTCGGGCAGCTTTGGGGTGGTGCCCCTTCCGGGGGGGGGGGGCAGAGGCATTCGAGTCTTGTCTCCCGGCCAAAGCTTCTGGGTCTGACCAGTGGGCCCCCTTCCTCCAGCTTTTCTGGCTGCTCCGTCCTTGTCTTGTGGGGTCGGGGCTTGGGGAGAGGACTCGGCCTCGGGTCCTGTGGTGAAGGACCTCGAGGCTGGGGAGGGGCTGACTTGGGGGCCTTGGGCCCCGCTGGACCCCGCCTGGGTTTTTCTTCCCTCTGAGCGGGGCTTATTGTTACAAGGAGTGGGGTTTTCTTTTCCCCCCTCTGCGTACGAGTTGGATTTGGTGTCGGCCCCTCCCCGGGTTCGGTTCCGTGTTCTCCCGGGTACGTCGGTTCCGTCCTTCCGGAGGTTTTCGGCTTATCGCATCCAACCTGGTGTGGTGGGAGCAGCCTTTGCAGCTTACCTCCTGCGTGACCCAGATTATGCCTCAGAAATGGATCCGTTCGAATTCAGGTTTGGGACTTCGTTCCCTTTCTGGCTCCGTTACGAGGTTCCGGAGTCGTACTGGCTAGCAGACTGCCCCTTGTTTGTTCTAGATTCCTGGCATTCCTTCTGTCGTTCCCGTACGCTGGAGTGGCAGGAAGCTTCCACGGTGCTTCAGGTTTTCCTGGGGGGCGAGCTTGAGTACCTGAATGAGTGCTTGTTTGCCCCTGCCCTTCCCCGCGATGTGGGCATTATTCAGCTCCATGTGCAGGTTCCCACCCTTTCGGCGGCGCTCATTGCGGAGGACTTGCGCGCCCAGGGCCTTTTGGCTTCAGCCATGCGGTTCTTTTCCCTCCTGGAGCTGTCTTCGGATTGGCTCGTGGAGGATGTGAGGACGCTTGGGTCCGTCCCAGGGTCCGGCACCTCGTCCTCGGCTGCGCGTTCGTCGGCTGCCTTGTTGAAGCTGTTCACGCCGATTTTGCGGGATGTGGTTTCCCTGTTTTATGCTTCCCGTCTCGCGTGTCGGCAGATGGTGCTGGGTTCCTCCGTGGAATTGAGCTTGGGCCAGAGCTTGGGCTCTGGCTCTTAGGCGTTCTTCACCTTTTTGTCCTCTTCTGTTTGAGGAGTCGGCCGTGGCGCAGTTTATTCAGGCTGCATTGGCGGCTTGTCGTCCGATGTCGGACTTGTTGGTTTTCCGGGGGTCCCAGGTGGGTCTTCCCGGAAAGGTTGTGCCAGGGCTCGGGGTTCCTCTCGTCGTGGTAGGCCTCTGGTGTCAGGTTCGGGTTTGACTCCTCCTGCGGACCCTCCCTCGTCTGGTCGGCGCGGTGTTCGCTCTGCGCGGGGTTCTGGGTCTCGTAAGGGTCGCCGGCCCTTTCGCGGTTTGCCCCATTGACGGGGCGATGGAAGGGCGACTTGCACTGTTCGCCCGCGCCTGGTCCCACGATTTGTGGGCCTTTCAGGTCGTGTCTGGCGGCCTGCGGTGGCGTTGGGTGGCCCCTCCCTCCTTGGGGAGGTCGGGGCTGGCAGGGCAGGTTTCTTCCCCTGCGCTCTGTCGAGTCGTCTTGGAGTGGGTACGCTTGGGCGTCGTCGAAACGACATCATCCCTCAGATGGGTTTCCCTGTTTCCGGTTCCGAAACGGGACTGCGGACCTGCGGTCTCATTCTGGACTTGTCCCGTCTGAACCCCTGGGTTCATTGCCCCTCTTTTCGGATGACTACGCTGTCTCAGGTTCGGCTCCTCTTGGAGCCGGGAGCTTGGATGGTGTCCCTGGACCTCCGGGACGCTTATTGGCATGTCCCGATTCATCCACGGTTCAGGGACTGGCTCGGTTTTGTTGTGGGGCGTCTGAGTTACCGCTTTCGTTGTCTCCCGTTCAGGTTGAACCTGGCACCTCGCATGTTCACGCGCCTTACACGGGTTGTGGTGGCTCGTTTCCGTCTCCTAGGTGTTTGGGTGTTGGCTTACCTCGACGACTGGCTGGTTTGGACTCCCAGCTGGTCAGCTTGCTTGCTAGCCAGGGATTTGGTTCTTTCCCAGCTCGCCGGGTTCGGGTTCTTGGTAAACTGGCGGAAGTCCCATCTGGTTCCCTCTCAGGTTTGGACTTGGCTGGGTCTCATTTGGGACTCTCGAACCGCCTCCTTGTCTCTCCCTCTGGAGTCTCTCCTGCGGCTGCGATCCCGCCTTCGTCTGTTTCTGGAGGGCCCTCGGGTCACCCGGCGGTTGCTCGAGGGGCTGTGCGGGAGCCTGAACTTCGCGATGGTGGTCTGTCCGCCGGATCGGGTTTGGCTTTGACGGCTGTTTTGGTTCCTTCGGGGTTCCCCCTTCCGCCTCTCTCGCGATCGCAGAGTTCGACCCCCGGGGGCCTTGCGTCGGTTTCTGCGTCACCGGCTTACTCTTCGGGTTTTTCGGGGTTCAGTGCTTTGGTGCCTACCCGAGCCCTCGCTCGATGTGTACACGGATGCGTCGTCTCTCGGCTGGGGTTTTGTGACCAGTGCTCACCAGGCCGGCCAGGGGCGTTGTGATCCGTCCTTCCGTCGAGCTCACAGCACAGTGCGGGAGTTCACAGCAGTGTGGTTTGCTCTGGGGAAGATTCGAGTGGCCTGCGGATTGACGATTCGGCTCCATTCGGACTGCTCTCCGGTGGTTCATTGCCTGAACCGCGGGGGTTCGATGCAGTCCTTGTCTCTTTGGGGTTGGTCGCTTCGGGTGACTTGTCTGCTGAGTTCTCGGGGCTTGGCTATCCTGGCGGTTCACGTACGGGGCGTGTCCAATGTCTTGGCCAACGTCCTGTCTCGCTTCGTTCCCCTCTCCACGGAATGGACAGTCGATGACAAGTCCTTCCGTTGGCTTTGCCAGACGTTCGGGCACTCCGAGGTGGACCTCTTCGCGTTGGCGTGGTCGCGGCGTCTTCCCGTTTATGCGGCGCCCTTCCCCAATCACGAGGCCGTCGGGGTCGATGCCTTTCGGCTAGACTGGTCGAGGTGGGGGTTCCTGTACTTCTTTCCCCCAGTTCGGCTGTTGCTCCAGGTCCTGACTCGCTTAGAGACTTACCGGGGGAGAGTTGTCTTTCTGGCCCCTTGGTGGCCGGCCCAGCCTTGGTTTCAGGCACTGGTTGCTCGGTGTCCAAACCCGAGGGTTTTCCCGCGGCTCTGCTCTTTCAGCAGATCGGGCCGGTACGTCACGTGGTTGGTTCGATCTTCTCCTCGAATCTTCGCGTATGGGTTTTTTGACTCGAGTCTATCATCATCTCTATGATAATCAGGTGGCCTCCTTGTTGGTGTCCCACCTGAGGGCTTCTTCTCGGCGGCAGTACGAAGTTTCCTGGCGGTCCTTCTGTTTCTTTTTGCATCTTCGTCGTGTTAGTTCCTTGTCTGTTCGGGTGGTCTTGTCCTTCCTCTCGTGGTTGTTTCAGGACCGTCATCTTATGCCTAACACTGTCGCCTCGTATCGTGCGCCACTGGCGGAGATGCTTCAGCTTGCTTTCGGTATCGATGTTACGTCTGCGCCGTTTCGCAAGCTGTCTCGTGCATTGTTTCACCTCCGGCCTGCTCATGCGTCGCCTGAGCCGTCCTGGTCTTTGGACAGAGTGCTCGCTTTCCTTTCGTCTGCTCGTTTCGTTGTGGCCCCTTCGGTCCAGGATTGTTTTTCCAAGGCACTTTTCTTGTTGACTTTGGCCTCTGGGGGTCGGGTAGGGGAGCTTCATGCTCTCCTCCGGCGCAGCGGTTTCTGATCTTTAGGTCGTGGTGATTGTTTTGATCGCTTGCAGCCGTCTCTTTCTTTTATGGCGAGGAATGAGACTGCTGCGTTCCGGAGGGGTCCATGGGTGTTTGATGCTTGGTTGGTCAGGCCAGGGGTGCATCATGTTTTGTGTCCGGTTGCGGCGCTTCGCCATTATTTGCGCGCCACGGCTTCTGTGTCCGGGAATGCGCTGTGGGTTGATCCGGTTTCCCTTCTTCCCTGTTCGCGGGTTCGGGTTTCCCAGGTCGTCTGCAGGGTTATTAAGTCCAGCCAGCCTGCGGTCTATCCCCGTGCCCATGACGTTCGTAAGTTCGCGGCTCTTGCTGCCGTCTTTGGGAATATGTCTTGGTCTGATATTCGGGCGCGGGGATTTTGGCGGTCGAACAGGGTCCTGGCTGCTCGTTACCTTGTGAATGTCCCTGGGCCCCGTCGGGCCTGTGTTGCTTTGGGTCGGCGGTTGCAGCCAGTTGTCTCGGCTTCGAGTTGAGGAGTGAGCGACGACCGCCTCCCGGGTAAGTCCCTCTTTTTTCCGTCTGTGGGTAGTTAACTCCAGGGAGCCGACGGGGCTCTCCCCAGAAAACCAGCGTTGAATGTAATGAAACGCCATTTTCTGGGTGAGTCCCGGAGGCTCCATGGCATCCCTCCCTCCCTCCGGTCGGCGGTTTTTCGCGTTTTTGACATCCAGCCTCAAGAACTGAGGAGTGGGTAGCCGGCGTGGGGGATCTGGGGCTCCCCCTTCCCCCTCCCGGGGAAGGGGGAGCTGCACAGACAGCGGCGCGGCGGTGTGTGACGTCACACTAGTTTGCTTGTTTTCGGTTGGGGAGTTCTATCCACTAGTTCGGCTTTTGGTAGCAATTTTAACCAGAATAGGGGTTTGTTTTGAGGCGCTTATCTTTCTGGGTGCCTGTTCCTGTCGATGGCAGACATAGAATGCTTCCAACCACACGGGGGCTTCTATAGGCCATTGCTCCCCTTGCCTCTCTGAGGGGGCCCGGTTCTGGCCTTGGTCCCCGGTAGGCCTAAGAACTCCATACACATGACTGATGCCAAAGTCTGACATTAGCATATCAGCCTGGGATAGCTCCGGGAAGCCTCCGGGACTCACCCAGAAAATGGTGTTTCATTACATTCAACGCTGTTTTTTTACCATGTGGGGTTTGTTTTGTTATGCCTACCTTTCTGGGTGCCTAACCCTGGTCGATGGCAGATAAGGAAAACCCCAACCACAAGGGCGTTTTCCAGGGCCATTGCTCCCTGAAACCTCCCTGAAGGGGCTAGGTTCTGGCGCTGGTCCCTGGTAGGTCTGAACTCCTTAGCTAATGTCCCGGTCTAATATAACATACATGAGCCGATAAACTCCAGGGAGCCTCCGGGGCTCACCCAGAAAATGGCGTTTCATTACATTCAACGCTGGCTTTTTGACGGAACTAAACAGGAAATTCCACAAGGCTTTGTATACTGGAAGCAATCATGATCATCTTCACGCTTGCAGAGACCCTGCAGTGTTAGAACTGCCACCTGGTGGTGGTCAGTGGTAGTGATCTATTGATTTGTTAGATTATTAAGCAGGATGCAGTTTGGCAATATATTTGTTGCCAAGGTGCACACAAGAAAACCTTTTAAGTTATTGTAGTGCAACTTTCAGCTTAAATTTTGGGTAGCATTAAGTATTTTCCAGTGTCTCTAAAGCTTAGAAATTGTATTTATATATTACTGTATGTGGATTTTGGTACTAGAGTAATGTTCCAGATATATTTTTGGCAAAGCTTCTCATTCAAAAATATATTGCTTTGCACTTTTTTTTTTTACATTGCCTATGATCATTATTCATATTAATGTGAACAGTAATGCAGCCATCATATTTCAGGACACTGACATGCTTTATATGTGTGGATGCCTGGAACCAGATTGTGTACTTGTCCTTCACACATTACCAGGCAAGAAAGCTCCATTACACAAGTGTGTGATGTTCACCCCACATCATGAACCTGGTCAAGAACTGTGGGATGGCCCTCGTACTGGCCCTTCAGATGCCCCAGGGGTTTGGGGTGTTGATGCTGGCCTACCCCTCAGTGATTTTATTCGTTATCTAGGCCAACTAGAATCAGATCTAAACTCCCCTACTCTGTGGTACCACTCTCAGTGTGCACCAAACCCAGAAATTCATCGTCAGTTGCAAGGATGGCTGTTTGGAGGTCGTCAAGGAGGGATGGAATCGCCAAAATATCATTTGCATGCTCTTCGATTAATCAAGTCTCCCGCAGAAATAGAATTGATGAGAAGAGCATGTAGAATAAGTGGAGAATCTATAGCAGCTACTATGCGTGCTACTAGAGCTCCAGTGATGGAACACCAATTGTTTGCTATGGTGGACTATCAGAGCAGAATGAGAGGTGCAGACTACTTAGCATATCCTCCTGTAGTAGCTGGTGGGCCCAGGGCCAATATAATTCATTACATTAATAACAATCAGATTATTAATCCAGGAGAGATGGTGTTGATGGATGCAGGTTAGTAATTCTTTTCATTAGAACTGAACTTGGAATATTTTATTGTGCTATTTAATTTATTTAATATTAAATTTAGTCTTATCAGTGGTAGCTACATTGTATAGTTTTTATCTACTGAATTTTAAATTAATTATAATGTCCATTTTGATACAGGAAGTGAATTCCGAGGTTATAGTGGTGATGTCACTCGCACTTGGCCTATTAGTGGTGAATTCACTTCAGCCCAGCGTGATGTTTATGAAGCAGTGTATGAAGTACAGCAGGCTGTCATAACTGCCTGCACTCAGCATCCCACTCTAGATCACTTGTTTTCTGTAATGTGTACAAAACTTGGTAAAGTACTTCAAGAACTCTGCATATTACCTCTAAATTTTTCTGAAGGACAGCTAATGCGAGTGAGTATTATGTTGTATGAATATAGTTAAAACATTATTGTACTGTAATTGCAATTTTATTTTATTTGAGTGAAAAATGAATTATACTGCTGGTTAAGTAAACACAGGTATATAATAATAAATAATATTATACTAGAATTATATTATTATTATATACGCACAACGAAAATTGCACTAGCGTGATATATAATGAGTGTGATTTTGTGTGTGTGTGTAGTGTATCTGAAGTTGGGTGTATGGTGTAAACTACTTTGCTCTTCACCCGAGTGCTTGCAGGTCATATGTAAAACTTGGACTGCCTTCAGGAGGAGCCTCCAGATTTCATTAGAAATCCGGTTGTATGACTAATAAGTCAGTGGTGGTACAGTGGTAGAATATACAGCCAGTCGCGGTTTTCGTGTCGCCTCACAGCACACGTGGATTTTCACATTATTACTATTATTATTATTATTATTATTTTACTGTAGTATTATATTGGTATAATTATTATATCAATGTAATACTAGTAATAATCATAATATAATAATGTTATAGGGTACTGTAATAGTAATAATTATTATTATATAAATACAGTGCAACCTCCATTCAACGCACTATATAGGAGCAACCCCGGTGCGTTGCAAGAGGTGACCTTCAGGAGGCGTTTGTGTCAGTGTCTTTTTTCTCGTAAACAATAAAAATGCATTACCATACTATATACTGTACCTATATATTACTACTATACTAAAAATACTGTGTTACACTTTTTATTTACCTTATTGTTGGAGTTATGTCCATCTTGAATTCTCATGGAGTTGTGAATACTGTACAGCAAATACATACTGTACTTTATAATGTCGTTAGCACTGTATTAATTAAGTAGTTCTGCTGTATGTTGAGTACTACAATACAGTTTTATAAAAACTATTTTACACTAAAATTACTGTAACCTTAATTTTAACACTTTAACACCATGTACTTAAATTTAACACTTGTTCTAATTGTACACTCCACACACAATGTTCTTAGATGTTTGCATCAGGTTTGCTGGTACTCGCTGCTGCTGTGTTGGCTTCAGCGGCTTCTGAGCTGGTGCTGGCTGCTGTTGTACTGGTGCTATCTACTGCTGTGCTTGTGCTGGGTATGGCTGTGTTCATGCTGGGTACAGCTGTGCTCATGCTGGGTACGGCTGTGCTCGTGCTGGGTACGGCTGTGCTCGTGCTGGGTACGGCTGTGCTAGTGCTGGGTACAGCTGTGCTCGTGCTGGGTACGGCTGTGCTCATGCTGGGTACGGCTGTGCTCGTGCTGGGTACGGCTGTGCTCGTGCTGGGTACGGCTGTGCTAGTGCTGGGTACAGCTGTACTCGTGCTGGGTACGGCTGTGCTAGTGCTGGGTACAGCTGTGCTCGTGCTGGGTACGGCTGTGCTCGTGCTGGGTATGGCTGTGCTCGTGCTGGGTACGGCTGTGCTCGTGCTGGGTACAGCTGTGCTCGTGCTGGGTACGGCTGTGCTCGTGCTGGGTATGGCTGTGCTCGTGCTGGGTACGGCTGTGCTCGTGCTGGGTACAGCTGTGCTCGTGCTGGGTACGGCTGTGCTCGTGCTGGGTACAGCTGTGCTCGTGCTGGGTATGGCTGTGCTTGTGCTGGGTACGGCTGTGCTCGTGCTGGGTACAGCTGTGCTCGTGCTGGGTGCGGCTGTGCTCGTGCTGGGTACGGCTGTACTCGTGCTGGCTACGGCTGTGCTACTGTTGATCCTGCCCCAACAGAAGCCAAACAGGAGACAACAGTCCTCCAAGGAGGGCATAGAATCCAGGGCGCAGACTGAAGAAGTCCAGAAGAACTGCAGATGCGAGAGGCCCATGACTGCAAGGAGCAGACGGGAACCCCAGAAGGATGGGGCGGATCGACCACGTCCAACGCACCCACTAAGATGACATGATGAAGCACAGGGGAAGAAGCCCACCCCGCCAGCTCTGAACTCCCCCAAAGGGGGAGAAGCCATCTACCGACGCCACCAGAGGCCGGAAGACAACCAAAAGCGCCCACCAACAGCGGGACCATGCGAGAGTCAACAGAGCAAGCTGCTCCCCCAGTGCCCCGTCAACAGAGAAGGGAACAGAACCCCTTCTGAAAGAAAAAAGTACACACACATATACACATTGTGTATATACACATACATATACACAAACACACAAGATATGTTACACACACGTGCGTATACACATATGCACACACACACACACAGCGTACACATGTATATGCATACACACTACACTTCGCTTCGGTTGAGAGGCGGGACCAAAGAGCTAGAGCTCAACCCCTGCAAACACAACTAGGTGAGTACACATACATTGCAAAAGAAAAGTACCAGTCGCCAACCAGTGGGCAGAGAGCACCACGCTGGCCAGGCAAAGAAGGCACAAAACTGCATCAAAAGGCCCACCTCGACAACAAAACCTCAAAATCCCAGCACGACCACAATATATGCCAAGACCCAAAAAGATCAGTCTGCAAGCCAGGAAGGCCCCGGAACCCCAGAAGGCAGACCCGGGTCACACGAGGAAACAAAGCCCCCTGAACCCACAAAGGGGGCCCAAAGGAAGAAACCTCCGGAACAAAACCAAAGAACCCAAAGGAACCCAGAATCGAACCAGGGGGAGCCCAAACCACCACATTTGCCGGCGGAGAACACCACAGAAAGGCAAAGCACAGCCCCCAGACAGAACCCCCTGGGAAAATGGTCATAGCAGACCGAAAACCGAGGGACAAGGTGTGGGAGCAAGCATACCAGCCAGGGGACACTGAGTCCAGACCCAAAACAGACAAAATGGAAAACCCAGTGTAAAATCAACACCCGAACGTTGCCAGAGGAACAGGCAACGGGCAGAAAACACCAGAAAAGCAAAGAAACGACAACAGGAGAATAAAAACACCTGAAAAAAGGTGAAAACTCACCCCAGAAGCTCAGCTCGCACACCCAGTCGCATGTAAACAAACCGCAACGCTGCCCTGGTGGCCCCGCCGGGAAACCGGCAGACGAAAATGGCTGCCAGCAGGGGCTGTGACTGACGCTAAAGATACAAAAACACGCCAGCAAAAGTGGGAAACAAGCAGACTGGATGGGCGAAAAATACCGCCCAACAGCAGAAAACCCAGGCAGGGGCAAACCACCCCAGAACTGCTAGCAGGCATCCCCCACAGCCTCGGGAACCAACAACAGAGGCCCCGGGGCAGAGCCGTCCTCCAAGCCTTCCGCCCTTAAAGAAAAGCAAGAGTCCATGGGAAAGGCAGCAAGAAAGGGCCGCTGGTAAGACCCAGAAGCCTTGGCAGGAGGAACCGGCTCGAAAAACCTCCGTCCCTCAACCCGAACAGGGAAGCCCCTGAAAACCTGCCCGAGTCTCGGCCCCAACTAAACCCTGCCCCGACCCCGAAACCCACAGACAGTCCGGAGCCGGGAACAGGGAGGGAAGGGGCGAACAGTACCTAACCAAACGGGGTGGCCTCGAGGCATCCGAGTGGGAAACAAACCTAGCAATGTTGCAGCAACCTAACCTAGCTTGCAACACGGATGCCACCTGTACTCTGAACAGTAATAACATCAGGAGAGTACTGGAGAACAAGCAGAGAATCGCAAGACTCCGGGTCAAGGTGTCAGTGATCCAACAGGCAGCATGACGGAGGTAAAAGTGGCGACTGTCACCCGGAGACAAGGGTACAGCAATCCAACGATCCCGTACAAGACAGGTTGGAACCCGGAAGACACATTCAATGGTCCCCCGAGCCCAGACAGGAGTTTCCAGGGCCCGTAGGGGTAACAACTACAGGAAGCCCGAGCAAGGTGTTGCTAACCGGTTAAGAAACCCAAACATAACAAGAGGGTAGAGGATAGCATTGAAAACCCCTGCGACGTGTACAATCACGGGGGCATAGCAGAGGGCCGCCAAACACTGCCAGTGGAACTATAGCCACACTAGGCAGACCCCCACCAGACATGAAAATAAAAACAAAAACCCCCACAAAAGTACACCGTCTCCAGAGGCAACAAGAACCGGCCGTCGCTTAGGTGGCAGGCTGTGTAACACCTTGACGCCCTAACCAGCACAAGACCAATCCCTACCCAGGGCCAAACAAGGGCCCCAAGCCCCAGCTGGTCCCAAGGGCGAGGCAAATGCCGAGCAGCAAGAACCTCTACGGGAATGGTTCCCGAACGCCCCAGGGAAGATAACCCTGTTACGCAAGGGCAGTACTCACAGGACACTTAGGGAAGTCAGCCACTAAGCGCATGCAGCCCTGGCACTGATGAGGTACTCCTGGCCACCGCACAACACAACACACGGCAGTGAACGCCACACAAGGCAAACACCGCCTAGGAAACTGAGGCCAGAGAAGCGTCTCTCCCGGTTGACATTAGCTTACGAACTGAAGCTTGGCAGCTGGCACGCTAGGTCCGGGGCTACCCCCTCCCCCTCTCGGGGCGGGGAGGGCTGCGCGGACGATCGGCGTGGCAGTAAAGTATGATGTTTGCTTGTTTCCTTGTTTCCTTGTGATTGTAGGGAGTTTCTACCTCTCTGTTCGGTTTTTTGTTTTAGTTTTTTACCATGTGGGGTTTGTTTTGTTATGCCTACCTTTCTGGGTGCCTAACCCTGGTCGATGGCAGATAAGGAAAAGCCTAACCACAAAGGGGTTTTCCAGGGCCATTGCTCCCTGAAACCTCTCTGAAGGGGCCAGGTTCTGGCGCTGGTCCCTGGTAGGTCTGAACTCCTTAGCTAATGTCCCGATCTAATATAATATATATTAGCCCGATAAGCTCCAAGGAGCCGTAGGGGCTCCCCACAGAAAATGGTAAATTCCACAATTATTCTTCCACCAGCAGACAAACACGTCACTCACAGACAAAGCTAATGGCACTGGGTGCCTACTGTATGAACACAGACTAGGTCTATACACCCTACCATAGGCTGGTGTTTAAGCCAGATCCAGTAACATAAATTTCTCAAATATTGGATTTACATCAAATTATATATTTCTGAGGGGAGCCCCGTCGGCTCCCAGGAGCTTTACCAGGCTGATATGCTAATGTCAGACTTTGGCATCAGTCATGTGTATGGAGTTCTAGGGCCTACCGGGGACCACGGCCAGAACCTGGCCCCCCTCAGAGAGGCAAGGGGAGCAATGGCCTATAGAAACCCCCGTGTGGTTGGAAGCATTCTATGTCTGCCATCGACCGGTCAAGCATCCAGAAAGGTAAGCATTCCAAAAAAAAAACCTATTCTGGTTAAAATTGCCACCTAAAGCTGAACTAGTGGATAGAACTCCCCAACAGAAAGCAAGCAAACTAGTATGACGTCACACGTCACCGCGCCGCTGTCTGCGCAGCTCCCCCCTCCCCGGGAGGGGGATGGGGGAGCCCCAGACCTCCCACGCCGGCTATCCTCCTATCAGTTCTTCGGCTGATGCTATAGGCACCGGTTATGTGCTCCGGCTCCAGTAGTTGTTTCAGCACTGTACCTAGAGTGTGGTGTCTGTCTTCTAGGTGGTGCGTGAGCCGGGAGTGATTCTCCAGTACTCGGGCTGCATGCGCCTAGGGTTCCCTTCCCTAGGTGCCCTGTAATTACAGTACTGCCCTTGGCGCCACCTTCCATAAGTTCCTTGGGTCCTGCCCCTGCTAGGCCGTTTACTGCTTGGTTTTCGGCCGCTCTTTGTGTGCTCAGGTGTTCTGTCTCCCTTGTTCACCTTAAGGTAAGGGGCAGTTTTGCACTGGTGGGGCGCAGGGTACTGTGCAGCTTGTCTTTACCGATCATGGTGGCCGGCTCTGTTCCGCCTGGGTACGCTGTCCTCTTGCGGGGTTTTCTTTTTCTTTTTGTTATCTACCTGGTGGGGGGGTCTTCCTTCATTCTTGCCCCTTGTGTCCCTTGTGTTCTGAGTATTTTCTGGTGGTACCCCCTGCTTGGTCCCCGTGAGTGTACACGTCCCGGGGGTTCAGCTCTTAGAAAGTTGTTTGGTAGCTTTGGGCGCCGGTTAGCAGTACCCTGCCTGGGATTACCTGAGCGCGAGTCCTCTTATAGTAAACGCTCGGGACCCTGGGAAACCCCTGGGGGCGAGTGGGTCCAATGGATGTGACCCCAGAGTTCCCCCTCGCTTCCAGCGAGTTTGAGGGTTGCTCTCACCCTTTGTCTCTGGGTGACTCTCTGTTTTGCCTCCGTCTGCTGCCTGTGGGATCGGTGACACCTTCGACCCGGAGTCCTGCGAGTTTTGTTGCTCGTTGTGGCTCGGTTACCCAGTTGTGCTGACTAAGCGGGTGCGGGCAGCAGGGGCGTTTCACTTTGAGCCTTGGTGGTGGCAACGCTCTCGTGGTTTGCTCCCCGGGAGCCCCGGGGCTGCCCCGTTTTGGTTTGTGTTGGGGCTTGGGGGTGTTGGTTGCTTCGGTTCCTTCCACGTCCCCTTGTCTTTCCCCTGGATCCCCCTTCCTGCCTGCATCCGGTTCGTTACCGTCTGTAGGATCGGGGCGAGGTTTGATGGTGTTGAGACTCGGGCAGTCTCGGGAAATTCCCCTTCCGGGGTAGTGACGGGGGCATTGAGCCTGTTCCTCCAGCCATGTTGTAAGAGTCTGCCAGTGGGCTCCCTTCCGTAGTGTTTTCGCGGCTGCCCCAGTTTTCTGGTACGGCCGGGGCTTTGGGGGGACGGCTCGGCCCTGGGGCCTGTCGTATCGGTTCCCGGGGCTGGGGAGGGGCTGACTTGGGGGTTGGTTCCATCCTGTGGGTGGATGCTTCCCCCCCCCCCCCCCTAATATTGGGACGGTGTCTTCGTCATGTTTCCCCGTTCTTGGGGGTTCTACGTGACTTCTGGTTTCGGGTGCGCCTGTGCCTTTGTGTGCCTTCGGGACTAGTGTTGGCTTCTGTGTTCTCGAGGGTTCAGGAAGGTTTTCGCTACTTCACGCATTATTGGAATGTCTGTCGGCTCCTCGTCTGGGTCGCCGTTTTGGGCTACTTGTGGCCCGATTGGGTACCTTTCTGGGCTCTGTCTTCTCTTCATTGGCCGGTTTTGTTGTTCCTGTTTCCTCTTTTGGTTACTTTTCTAGTGTGGTAGTCTTGGTTGGCGCCTTCCCGCAGAGCGGGTTGTGCGGTTCGGCCAGCGTGTCATGCGCATGCGCCGTGGAGTTTGTTTTGGTCTGGGCGGTGTGTTTCAGTGCTGGTGTTTTGCGCCCTTTTTTCTCAGGTGCTTCGCCTCTCGCTCTTCTCCCTTGCTGCGGCATGTGCCCCCTTGCTCCGGGGGTGTCCTGGTTTCCAGCTGTGGGGAGGACACTGAGGTTTTCCCTGTGTCATGGGTGTGGGCCGCCTCCTTCGCCTCTACCCTGCTCTCCTGCGGGTCCGGCTCTGGCGTCTTCACCTGGCGGTGCTCCCAGGATCTTCTGGGCACGGTTGAGGCGTGTCACGTTCGTGCCTCCGTTCAACAGGTGAGTTTCTGCGGTCTGGCGTCTTTTGGACGGGCGCTGGTTGCGGAGATGTTTACATACCTGTCTTTATTTAGGTATATTTTTGTACGACTGAGACCGTTCGCACACCAGTGACTGTCCCTTTATCAACCCTTTCAGTCCTACTCATGTGCATGTCCAACCCATGCTAGTGTCATTCAGAGGACCCACCTTTTTTCGTGTTATGAGGTGTGTGGGTTGTAGTGCTGGTTATGTACTCACCTGGTAGGGCTCTCCTGGTTGTGCTTGCAGAGTTTGAGCTCTGGCTCTTGGGTCCCGCCTGTCTGGAAGAACTTGTGGGATAGTACCAGTGGAGTGCAGTGGTGCTATAGGCACAATCGGGGAACACTGTATAACCATCAGAGGTCTGCGGTTGTTACACGACCTACTTGCGTGCATACGCCATATTGTCGGTACATCCGTGGACTTCCAGGGCACACTATCCTGTTTTCAACTAGAAGTTCCGGCCCATCCTGGTTGTGAGGGGTATGTGGGCCTGCAGGCTGCTCCAAGCAGCTGCCTGGTGGGCCATTCTCTGGCTGGTCTAGCCTAGCCTCGGGCCGGGCTTGGGGTGTAAATGAGCTTCCAGTACCCCATCAAGCAGGTATCAAGCGGGGTTCTCTGCCGTCGGTCACCTGGTGTGCAGGTTTCTGGGCCTGCTGGGTTCTGTCGTGTCTCCATTGGCCCTGTCTGGGGTCTGCCTGCTCCGTTCTCTGCCTTTGCAGAAGAGAGTTGCTATTTACATGTTGCATGTTGCGGTGGTGCCTGTTGCTGCTGCTGCACGTGTGTGCATTGGTACCGTGTTTCGCGGTGGCGTGTCCTTGTCCCTGTGTCCGGTTGTGGTGTGGCACTTTGCGGCTGTTTTGTGCCTAGGGTTTGCGTATGGGGGTTTGCTTGTTGTTTTTCGTGGTCTTCGGATCCCTGGCTTGGCCCTCTCATGTGCGTGGGGTTTTTCTGTCCCTGCCTGATTGTCCACCCCTGGTTGTTTTCCTGGGGTTTTTGTGCTTCAGCTCTTTCATCCTGCATCTCCCCAGTCGTTTTTGGCATCTCCTTAGGTCGGTTTCCACCTCTTCATTTCCTTATGCGTTCCCTTGTTTCCTCCTCTGCCGCAGGGGTGTTCGGCGTGTGTTCCTTGGCTTCTTGGGCATTTTTTCGGCCTGTGTCCTGTGGTGTGCTTCTTTGTCTCGGTCTACTGCAGTTAATCGTACCCCTTGGTTCGGGTACTGTTCTGGTAGCAACCCTTCCGCCTTCTTTGGTTTCCTAGCTAGCCCTGCCGGTTGGTTTTTCGGGGTCTTGCGATGTCTCGCATCGGACCCGTCGTTTTTTTAACTCCTGGTGGGCTTGCTTGCTTTGGGGAGTTTTTCTGTTTGGCAGACGTTCCATCTCCTTGTGCTGCCTGGGTTTCAGTGGTCGCGCCCGAGATCTTCCCACGACTCCGCCTTTTCCTGGGCTTGTAGGGGCCTTGACGAGGACTGCTTACGTTCTGCCTCGCGGTCTCGCCTCCGGGTGGTGGTCGGGTGGCTTCGTGGTAGGTGTCCCACCTGTGTACTTCTCTTGGCGGCAGTATGGGGTATTTTGGCGGTCCTTCCTTTTCCTGTCCCTTCTTAGGTGGCTACTCTAGTTAGCGTCAGCTTGGTTTTCTGGTGGGGGTTGGGGGCCGTCGTCTTGCCGCATACTGTCGCCTCTTTCGTGCAGCGCTGGTGGAGCCACTTCGGCTTGCTTTCAGTCTTGGTGTTGCTTTTACACCGTTAGTAAACTGTCTCATGCGTCGTTTCACCTCCGGCCTGTTCGTGTGCCGCTTGCACCGTCTTGGTCTCTGGTCAGCGTGCTCTGTCTTCTCCTCGGTTGGTAGGGCCCCTTCGGTTCCGGTTTGTTTTTTCGTCGGCTCTTTTTCCTTTTGGCATTTGCCTCTGGGGGTCGGGTCGCTGAGTTTTCTTGCTCCTTCGGTTTTAGCGTTTTGGTTGTTCGGTGGCAGCAGTCTCCATCTTTTCTGGCGCGGGGTGGGGCTGCTGCGTTCTGGAGGGGTCCATGTTTTGTTGGTGTTTGGTTGGTCGAGCCGGGGGGTATCGTGTTTTGTGTTCAGTGGTGGCCCTCCGCTGTTGTTTGCGTGCCACGGCATCTGTGTCTGGGGCGTGTTTTGCGTTGATCCAGTTCTGTTCTTCCCGGTTTGCGGGTGATGGTGTCCTGGGTTGTCAGCCGTGTTCTTGCGGCTCAGTTGCCTGTGTTCTTCCCTCATGCCCGTGGCGTTCGTGGCTTCGCTGCTCTCGCTGCTGTCTGAGCGACGTGTCCTTGCGGTCATTCGGGCGTGGATCTTTGGTGTTCGTACGGGGGCCTTGCTGCTCGTTCTCGTGTTGTTCCCAGGACTTTTCGGGGCTGTGGCACCTTGGGTTGGCGTTTTGCTGCCGGTTGTCTCACTTCCGTGGGAGGTGCGTGGTGTCCGCCTCCTGGTTCCGTCCCTTTGACCTTCCTCTGTGGGTAGTTAGCTCCGGGGAGCCGATGGGGCTCCCCCCAGAAAACCAGTGTTGAATGTAATGAAACGCCATTTTTCTGGGTGAGACCCGGAGGCTCCCCGGCAACCCTCCCTCCCTCCGGTCGGCGGTTTTTGCGTGTTTTGACATCCAGCCTCAGAACTGATGGGTGGATAGCCAGCATGGGAGGTCTGGGGTTCCCCCTTCCCCCTCCCGGGGAGGGGGGAGCTGCGCAGACAGTGGCGCGGTGACGTGTGACGTCATACTAGTTTGCTTGTTTTCTGTTGGGGAGTTCTATCCACTAGTTCGGCTTTAGGTAGCAATTTTAACCAGAATAGGGGTTTGTTTTGGAATGCTTACCTTTCTGGATGCTTGATCCGGTCGATGGCAGACAGAATGCTTCCAACCACACGTGGGTTTCTATAGGCCATTGCTCCCTTTGCCTCTCTGAGGGGGCCAGGTTCTGGCCGTGGTCCCTGGTAGGCCCTAGAACTCCATACACATGACTGATGCCAAAGTCTGACATTAGCATATCAGCCTGGTAAAGCTCTGGGTAGCCTCCGGGTCTCACCCAGAAAATGGCATTTCATTACATTCAACGCTGGTTTTTTGGGTTATATATTTAGTTTAGCAACATTATTACAATAATAAATACGTATTAAATAAAATAAAAATAAATAAAATAAATAAATGTTTATTTAGGTAAGGTACATACAAGAGATTTTACAAAGTTTGTTGGGTTAATAGATAGAGCTAGTACATACAATGCCTAAAGCCACTATTATGCAAAGCATTTCGGGCAGTAAAATATAAAAATATAAAATATAAAAAATACTTATTTAAGAACTGATTTATTAATTTTATTATTTCGAAGCCGTAGATCACTGAACTGTGGCGACGAAATCGAACGAAACACGCATGGTGTTGTGTGCACACTGTCTACTCGCACTGTAGTTGTGCCGCCAATAACTTGAATAATTTCTCAAATAACAGATGTCTATCATATTACAATATATTTTTGGTTTTATTTAGTTTAGTTTAATTAGAATAATAAAGAACTATTAAAACACCGGTTTTAGAAATGATTTATTAATCTGAAACTTTCAAAGTCATGGTCACTGAACTATGACGACACAAACAAAAGTGAGTGAAACCTCACTGTAAAGTGAAGTTTACAGTACTGCACAGTATTCCCTTATCTGTCCACCCTCACTCATCTTGTTTCATCACAGAAAATGTATATAAGAAGATTTCAACACATTAGCTTGTTATTCACGCTTCAGCCTTTAAATTAATTTGCAAAGATACATGTGCCATAAATCGGTGAACGAAAATCATGGAAACACAGTCGTTCACTTGTGTGGGCCATTCTGGCTGGTGTTTGGTTCATGTGGTTCATTTGTTGTGTGGTCCACTTGTGTGATCCAACTTGTCATATGAAGGAATTATTAATTGTAACTTGTGATATAATGGGAAAGTTTTCCACCAGTCTGTGAACTCTGTCCCAACGTTGTAAGCTTGTGGACCACTTATAGAGCACTTGTGGACCACTTATGGAGCACTTGTGGACCACTTATGGAGCACTTGTGGACCACTTGTGTAGTTCACTTGTGTGATCTAAATTGTCATATGAGGGAATTATTAATTGTAATCTGTGATAGAATGAAAAAGTTTTCCACCAGTCTGTGAACTCTGTCCTGACATCGTAAGCAAATCCGCACATCCCCTGCTTCGGCGAACCATTGTTCTTCGAAACGGGTGTGTAAATCCAGCCTGGAAAGTGTACGACATAGCCAGAGATACGTTGACTCGAGGTTGTACTGTATCTATATGTTTTGTTCACCATACCTGAACAACTAAGCAGGTATGGTGAGTTGAGATTGACACAGGTTGCCACACACAGCTGATGCTCCCTCCCTCCCTCACTGGTTCAAGGCCAGATGCACTAATATTCATCCTCCAACTATACTGTTTGTGGTGTTATTACACTATATACACACACATGTTATATATACGTATCTACATGTTTTGTTCATAACTGTACAACTAAGCTGTTATGGTTCCTAAAGAGCATAGTGGCCACCCTCTACACAGCATGACAAGTTGTGCAGATGATGCCACCTCCCTCACCAAAATGGCTTCTCCTAACATACTCCTTTTACTGTTATTACACTGTATTTACACGTTATATATATGTATCTACATTTATGTTCACCATAGCGAACCACTAAGCTGGTATGGTGAGTGCAGACAGTAACAGGTGGCGATACAAAGATGCGAGAAACAACTACACGGCAGTGAGGAGAGAGGCAGAAAGAAATTTTGAAAAAGGGATTGCGGACAAATGTAAAACAGAACCAGGTCTATTCTATAAATTCATAAACAACAAATTGCAGGTAAAGGATAATATTCAGAGGTTGAAAATGGGAAATAGATTCACGGAAGATGAAAAGGAAATGTGTGAAACACTAAACGAAAAGTTCCAAAGTGTGTTTGTACAAAATGAAATCTTTAGGGAACCAGATACAATAAGAATTCCAGAGAACAACATAGAACACATAGAGGTGTCTAGAGACGAAGTGGAAAAAATGCTCAAGGAGCTCGGTAAGAACAAAGCAGCTGGCCCAGATGGCGTTTCACCATGGGTTCTGAGAGAATGTGCATCTGAGCTCAGCATTCCACTTCACCTGATCTTTCAGGCATCCCTGTGTACAGGAATCGTAGCAGACGGGTGGAAACAGGCTAACATAGTTCCAATCTACAAAAGTGGCAGCAGGGAAGACCCCCTCAATTATAGACCTGTATCATTGACAAGTGTAATAGTGAAAGTATTGGAAAAACTAATCAAAACTAAATGGGTAGAACACCTAGAGAGAAATGATATAATATCAGACAGACAGTATGGTTTTCGATCTGGAAGATCCTGTGTATCGAATTTACTCAGTTTCTATGATCGAGCCACAGAGATATTACAGGAAAGAGATGGTTGGGTTGACTGCATCTATCTGGACCTAAAAAAGGCTTTCGACAGAGTTCCACATAAGAGGTTGTTCTGGAAACTGGAAAATATTGGAGGGGTGACAGGTAAGCTTCTATCATGGATGAAAAATTTTCTGACTGATAGAAAAATGAGGGCAGTAATCAGAGGCAATGTATCAGAATGGAGAAATGTCACAAGTGGAGTACCACAGGGTTCAGTTCTTGCACCAGTGATGTTTATTGTGTACATAAATGATCTACCAGTTGGTATACAGAATTATATGAACATGTTTGCTGATGATGCTAAGATAATAGGAAGGATAAGAAATTTAGATGACTGTCATGCCCTTCAAAAAGACCTGGACAAAATAAGTATATGGAGCACCACTTGGCAAATGGAATTTAATGTTAATAAATGTCATGTTATGGAATATGGAATAGGAGAACATAGACCCCACACAACCTATATATTATGTGAGAAATCTTTAAAGAATTCTGATAAAGAAAGAGATCTAGGAGTGGTTCTAGATAGAAAACTATCACCTGAGGACCACATAAAGAATATTGTGCAAGGAGCCTATGCTATGCTTTCTAACTTCAGAATTGCATTTAAATACATGGATGGCGATATACTAAAGAAATTGTTCATGACTTTTGTTAGGCCAAAGCTAGAATATGCAGCTGTTGTGTGGTGCCCATATCTTAAGAAGAACATCAACAAACTGGAAAAGGTGCAAATACATGCTACTAAGTGGCTCCCAGAACTGAAGGGCAAGAGCTACGAGGAGAGGTTAGAAGCATTAAATATGCCAAAACTAGAAGACAGAAGAAAAAGAGGTGATATGATCACTACATACAAAATAGTAACAGGAATTGACAAAATCGACAGGGAAGACTTCCTGAGACCTGGAACTTCAAGAACAAGAGGTCATAGATTTAAACTAGCTAAACACAGATGCCGAAGAAATATAAGAAAATTCACCTTCGCAAATAGAGTGGTAGACGGTTGGAACAAGTTAAGTGAGAAGGTGGTGGAGGCCAAGACCGTCAGTAGTTTCAAAGCGTTATATGACAAAGAGTGCTGGGAAGACGGGACACCACGAGCGTAGCTCTCATCCTGTAACTACACTTAGGTAATTACACTTAGGTAATTATACTGATTCCACAACAGGTGGAATCAATACAGATTGAGGCCAAACCCCCAAACATACCAGCGATACAAAGATGGGGGAAACAACTTCATGGCAGTGAGGAGAGAGGCAGAAAGAAATTTTCAAAAAGGGATTGCAGACAAATGTAAAACAGAACCAGGTCTATTCTATAAATTCATAAACAACAAATTGCAGGTAAAGGATAATATCCAGAGGTTGAAAATGGGAAATAGATTCATGGAAAATGAATAGGAAATGTGTGAAACATTAAACGAAAAGTTCCAAAGTATGTTTGTACAAAATGAAATCTTCAGGGAACCAGATACAAAAAAAATTCCAGAGAACAACATAGAGCACATAGAGGTGTCTAGAGACGAAGTGGAAAAAATGCTCAAGGAGCTAAATAAGAACAAAGCAGTTGGTCCAGATGGAGTTTCACCATGGGTTCTGAGAGAATGTGCACCTAAGCTCAGCATTCCACTTCAACTGATTTTTCAGGCAACCCTGTTTACAGGAGTTGTAGCAGATGTGTGGAAAAAGGCTGACATAGTTCCAATCTACAAAAGTGGAAGCAGGGAAGATCCCCCTTAATTATAGACCGGTATCATTGACAAGTGTAATAGTCAAAATATTGGAAAAAATAATTAAAACTAAATGGGTTGAACACCTGGAGAGAAATGATATATCAGACAGACAGTATGATCTTCGATCTGGAAGATCCTGTGTATCGAATTTACTCAGTTTCTATGATCGAGCAACAGAGATATTACAGGAAAGAGATGGTTAGGTTGACTGCATCTATCTGGACCTAAGAAAGGCTTTCGACAGAGTTCCACATGAAAGGTTGTTCTGGAAACTGGAAAATATTGGAGGGGTGACAGGTAAGCTTCTAACATGGATGAAAAATTTTCTGACTGATAGAAAAATGAGGGCAGTGATCAGAGGCAATATATCGGACTGGAGAAATGTCACCAGTGGAGTACCACAGGGTTCAGTTCTTGCACCAGTGATGTTTATTGTCTACATAAATGATCTACCAGTTGGTATACAGAATTATATGAACATGTTTGCTGATGATGCTAAGATAATAGGAAGGATAAGAAACTTAGATGATAGTCATGCCCTTCAAGATGACCTGGACAAAATAAGTATATGGAACACCACTTGGAAAATGGAATTTAATGTTAATAAATGCCATGTTATGGAATGTGGAATAGGAGTACATAAACCTCACACAACCTATATATTATGTGAAAAATCTTTAAAGAATTCTTATAAAGAAAGAGATCTAGGGGTTATCTTGAGGTTATCTTGAGATGATTTCGGGGCTTTAGTGTCCTCCACCCCCAGGAAGCAGCCCGTGACAGCTGACTAACTCCCAGGTACCTATTTACTGCTAGGTAACAGGGGCATTCAGGGTGAAAGAAACTTTGCCCATTTGTTTCTGCCTCGCGCGGGAATCGAACCCGCGCCACAGAATTACGAGCCCTGTGCGCTATCCACCAGGCTACGAGGTGGTTCTAGATAGAAAACTATCACCTGAGGACCACATAAAGAATATTGTGCGAGGAGCCTATGCCATGCTTTCTAACTTCAGAATTGCTTTTAAATACATGGATGGCGATATACTAAAGAAATTGTTCACGACTTTTGTTAAGCCAAAGCTAGAATATGCAGCGGTTGTGTGGTGGTCATATCTTAAGAAGCACATCAACAAACTGGAAAAGGTGCAAAGACATGCTACTTTGCACCTCCCAGAACTGAAGGGCAAGATCAACAAGGAGAGATTATAGGCATTAAATATGCCAAAACTAGAAGACAAGAAAAAGAGGTAATATGATCACATCATACAAAATAGTAACAGGAATTGATAAAATCGATAGGGAAGATTTCCTGAGACCTGGAACTTTAAGAACAAGAGGTCATAGATTTAAACTAGCTAAACACAGAGGCCGAAGAAATATAAGAAAATTCACTGTCACAGAGTGGTAGACGGTTGGAACAAGTTAGGTGAGAAGGTGGTGGAGGCCAAGACCGTCAGTAGTTTCAAAGCGTTACATGACAAAGAGTGCTGGGAAGACGGGTCACTACGAGCGTAGCTCTCGTCCTGTAACTACACTTAGGTAATTACACTTAGGTAATTACACAGACACACACATGATGGAAAACATGAAACACACTGAAAACACAGAATGGATGTGAAAACACAGGATGTACACACAGAAAAACATAATGGAAGTGCTTAGAAATACCAGGAAATTGCAGAGTGATGAGGTTGGCAAACTTTGGTTAATAAGACAAGACCTCTTCAAGGAAGACAGAGAAAAGCTGAAAATGAACCTAATTGAAGCAAAACGTCTAAATGGGGATAGAAATGAAGAAGACAGAAATTCTTTTTTTCTACAAAGTGTCTGGGACTGGAAAGCCTGTGAAATGGTACATAAAAACAAAGCAACAAGATCAGTAGTGGAAGGGGGGAGTAAAGAGCAAAGGAAAAGGGAACATGTTCCTGAAAATTGTATATACCAACATAGATGGAGTGAGGTCAAAAACTTTGGAGTTGCAAGATATAATCCAGCTTAGGGTCCCATATATTGTCGCATTATCAGAGACGAAACTTGAAGGAAATATATTAAATGAAGCCATATTCCCAAGAGGCTATTCAGTTTGGAGACGTGACAGGAAAACTAGGAAGGGAGGAGTGGCTGTACTGGTGAAAAAACACCTGAAGGTAAGAGAGTTAATATTTTTGAAAACCCTCGAGATATTGACATAATGGCATTGCAGATCTGGAATCCGAATGATAAGCTGATAATTTTAAATGCCTACAGCCCACCAGCAAGCAACACATGGACAAAGGAAGAACTGGATGACAAACGAGAGGGCCTCATAATGGTCATGAGAGATATTACTGTACAAGTAGATAAAGATAAATCATGACTGTTAATACTGGGGACTTCAACTTTAAAGCAGTAGACTGGGAGGCCTATGAAGCAAGAACGGAGGACTTTTGGATATGCAGATTTGTGAACCTCATTCTGGATACATTCTTGTATCAACGCATAAAGGAGGCTACAAGAATGAGGGAAGGAGATGTACCGTCAGTACTGGATCTAGTATTCACCAGGAAAGAAGAAGAGATATTTGACATCCAGTACCTTCCTCCCTTGGGAAAGAGTTATCACGTCCTGTTAGACATTGATTATGTTTTAAGATATCATCTAGAAGAAAATGGGGACATTGAAACAGCTGATAAACTCGATTTAAGGAGAGGTCACTATGGGGAACTTCGACATTTTTTTTAATGAGTGTAAGTGGACAGACTTGTTGCTAGGCAGGGAAGTAAATGAAATGTATGCCAAATTTGTTAAAATATACGAGGAAGGCACACAAACATTCATACCAAAACAGAGATGCAGGGCCAGAAAACAGGATTGATTCAACAGAAATTGTGAGAGGGCCAGAGACCAAACGACACAAAAATGGAATCAGTATAGGAAGAGGCCAAACCCCCAAACATACCAGCGATACAAAGATACGAGAAACAACTATACGGCAGTAAGGAGAGAGGCAGAAAGAAATTTTGAAAAAGGGATAGCAGATAAATGCAAAACAGAACCAGGCCTATTCTACAAATTCATAAACAACAAATTGCAGGTAAAGGATAATATCCAGAGGTTGAAAATGGGAAACAGATTCATGGAAAATGAAAAGGAAATGTGTGAAACATTAAACGAAAGGTTCCAAAGTATGTTTGTACAAAATGAAATCTTCAGAGAACCAGACACAATAAGAATTCCAGAGAACACATTCCAGAGCGTATAGAGGTGTCTAGAGATGAAGTGGAAAATATGCTAAAGGAGCTCAGTAAGAACAAAGCAGTTGGCCCAGATGGCGTTTCACCATGGGTTCTAAGAGAATGTGCATCTGAGCTCAGCATTCCACTTCACCAGATCTTGCAGGCATCCCTGTGTGCAGGAATTGTAACAGACGTGTGGAAACAGGCTAACATAGTTCCAATCTACAAAAGTGGCAGCAGGGAAGACCCCCTCAATTATAGGCCTGTATCATTGACAAGTGTAATAGTGAAAGTATTGGAAAAACTAATCAAAACTAAATGGGTAGAACGCTTGGAGAGAAATGATATATCAGACAGATAGTATGGTTTTGAATCTGGAAGATCCTGTGTATCGAATTTACACAGTTTCTATGATCGAGCCACAGAGATATTACAGGAAAGAGATGGTTGGGTTGACTGCATCTATCTGGACCTAAAAAAGGCTTTCGACAGAGTTCCACAAGAGGTTGTTCTGGAAACTGGAAAATATTGGAGGAGTGACAGGTAAGCTTCTAACATGGATGAAAAATTTTCTGACTGATAGAAAAATGAGGGCAATAATCAGAGGCAATGTATCGGACTGGAGAAATGTCACAATTGGAGTACCACAGGGTTCAGTTCTTGCACCAGTGATGTTTATTGTCTACATAAATGATCTGCCAATTGGTATACAGAATTATATGAACATGTTTGTTGATGATGCTAAGATAATAGGAAGGATAAGAAACTTAAATGATTGTCATGCCCTTCAAGAAGACCTGGACAAAATAAGTATATGGAGCACCACTTGGCAAATGGAATTTAATGTGAATAAATGCCATGTTATGGAATGTGGAATAGGAGAACATAGACCCCACACAACCTATATATTATGTGAGAAATCTTTAAAGAATTCTGATAAAGAAAGAGATCTAGGGGGGGGGGGGTTCTAGATAGAAAACTATCACCTGAGGACCACATAAAGAACATTGTGTGAGGAGCCTATGCCACTCTTTCTAACTTCAGAATTGCTTTTAAATACATGGATGGCGAAATACTAAAGAAATTGTTCAAGACTTTTGTTAAGCCAAAGCTAGAATATGCAGCGGTTGTGTGGTGCCCATATCTTAATTTAAGAAGCACATCAAAAAACTGGAAAAGGTGCAAAGACATGCTACTAAGTGGCTCCCAGAACTGAAGGGCAAGAGCTACGAGGAGAGGTTAGAGGCATTAACCCTTTAACTGCGCAACGCGCCTGCAGGCCCAGGCTTCGGGTGTGCAACGCGCCTCCTGGTGTTTTTATTTATCACGTTCCATTCAAAACTCCCGCGGATACATGGGGTTCACATCAGCTTCCTCAGGGCTCTTGTAAACAGACGCCATCTTTAAAAAAAATCATGGTCCACATTGCCAGGTGTCAGAGCCTCAGTAGTGAGTGAGCAACCAAGGCTGGCGCTCGCAGCATGAGCGCACAACTCTGCTGTTCAGCGTGTGACCACAGCATCGCCTAATAATGTCAATATATATATATAACCTGTATTATTTAGCCGTGATAGTATTATAGAAGAGCCTGAGTGGGATAATGACTGGGTACAATGTTCAAATATCAGTGATTCAATGTTGTTCACGATGTTCACAGTGCTAACCACAGTACCACAGCATTATTTCGTCCATCTAAGAATCTTCAAACAACTTCTTAGGTTCCTTTTCAAAATAAACTTGTGGCCAATTATTCATTTACAGAAATTAGTGGCCAGGATTGGCCCATACGAGGCAGCTGCTATTGGCCCATAGGAGGCAGCTGCTATTGGCCCATAGGAGGCAGCCTCCTATGGGCAGCTGCTATTGGCCCAAAGGAGGCAGCTGCTGTTGGCCCATAGGAGGCAGCTACTATTGACCCATACGAGGCAGCTGCTATTGGCCCACACGAAGCAGCTGCTAGTGGCCCATACGAGGCAGCTGCTATTGGCCCATACTAGGCAGCTGCTATTGACCCATACGAGGCAGCTGCTATTGGCCCATACGAGGCAGCTGCTAATGGCCCACACGAGGCAGCTGCTAGTGGCCCACACGAGGCAGCTGCTAGTGGACCACACGAGGCAGCTGCTAGTGGCCCACACGAGGCAGCTGCTAGTGGCCCACACGAGGCAGCTGCTAGTGGCCCACACGAGGCAGCTGCTAGTGGCCCACACGAGGCAGCTGCTAGTGGACCACACGAGGCAGCTGCTAGTGGCCCACACGAGGCAGCTGCTAGTGGCCCACACGAGGCAGCTGCTAGTGGCCCACACGAGGCAGCTGCTAGTGGACCACACGAGGCAGCTGCTAGTGGCCCACACGAGGCAGCTGCTATTGGCCCACACGAGGCAGCTGCTATTGGCCCATACGAGGTAGCTGCTATTGGCCCATACGAGCTATTTTGGTGAGGGATGTGACATCGTAATTGTAGCGTCGTCTGCTGTCTGCTGTGTGATTTCTTATGCAGTGTATGATGGCCACTGTACTGTTTGGACACAATTCCGGCTTACTTGCATAGTTCTAGTAAATAAAACATGTAGATAAGTATATATAACATGTGTAAATAGTGTAATAAAAACAATGACAGTATGGTGGGTGGAGCAATGTTGGCGAGTAAGATGTTGGAGTGAGGGAGGGCCTGTGTGGGTGTGGCTGCTCACACTCGCAATGTTCTGAATGTGTTGATGGTAAATGTATATAGTGTTTGACAGTGTATAGTGTGTACATATGTTGTAAATATACATAAATGAACATGAAACATTGGTGTGAATAACTGTATGATGGGAGGGGCAATGTTGGTGAAGTGAGGGAGGGCTGACTGGGTGTGGCTGCTCACACTCGCGGTGTTCTGAATGTGTTGATGGTGAATGTATATAGTGTGTGACAGTGTATAGTCTGTAAATAGATTGTATATATACATAAATTAGCATGATACATGGTAAATATGTGCACGATATGTGTACACAAGTGTCATGCATGTAACAGTGCCCTTGGACAGTACGGATGTTTTACTATCATAATATAGTGTACGTGTTCATTATACATAGGATTAGCACGTAAAAACAAATAAAATGTATTTAGAACTGTGCACAAAAAATGAACAAAAATATATTCGTGGCAACTGGCGCGCCCCGCCCCGGGCGCCCCACCGGCCCCGAGAGCATACTGCTCTGGCGCACGGGGAATGATGACGTCACGCCCCACCTTTCGGACCCAATAGCAGCCAAAGTAAGTACAATTTCGAAATTCCGTTGCTATACCCATATACAGGGAGGGGTTTTTGACACTTTCAGAAGAAAAAAGAATTTTTTCCTGAGGTTTCATTTCCTGCGCACTGGGGGGGTGTCATATTTATAGGCCGCACAGTTAAAGGGTTAAATATGCCATAACTAGAAGACAGAAGAAAAAGAGGTGATATGATCACTACGTACAAAATAGTAACAGGAACTGATAAAATCAATAGGGAAGATTTCCTGAGACCTGGAACTTTAAGAACAAGAGGTCATAGATTTAAACTAGCTAAACACAGATGCCGAAGAAATATAAGAAAATTCACTTTCGCAAACAGAGTGGTAGACAATTGAAACAAGTTAGGGGAAAAGGTGGTGGAGGCCAAGATCGTCAGTAGTTTCAAATCGTTATGTGACAGAGAGTGCTGGGAAGACGGGATATCACGAGCGTAGCTCTCATCCCGTAACTACACTTAGGTAATTACACAGACACACACACACACACTTACACGGTGATACTTTGTCTGGTTGGACCAGACAAAGTATCACCGTGGATACTAAAAGGGGTAGTGCAGGCCCTCAGCGTGCCTCTGGCAAGGATCTTTAATGAATCACTTATGTCGGGAGGATTGGCCAATTGCTGGAAGAGGGCAAATGTTGTACCGATTTTCAAGAAAGTTGATAGGAAGGAGGCACTTAACTATTGACCTGTATCACTGACAAGCATCCCCTGTAAAATACTTGAAAGAATAATTAGGCTACAACTGGTTGCACACCTGGAGAACGTTAGGTTTGTGAACAAACATTAACATGGGTTCTGGAAAAGGAAATCGTGCCTAACAAACCTTATGGAATTCTATGATAAAATAACAAGGATAAGACAGGACAGAGAAGGTTGGGCAAACTGCATATTTCTGGACTGCCAAAAAGCCTTTGATACAGTACCGCACATGAGACTGCTGTTCTAACTCAAGAGGCAGGCGGGGGTGGGAGGAAAGGCCCTAGCATGGATAAGGAACTACCTAACAGGAAGGCGCCAAAGAGTTATTGTAAGGATACCTGATCAACCAGGTTGTGATTCATATGTCAGAATGCGAGCAGCTGTGTCAAACAGCCTGGTTGACCAGTCCAGCAATGAGGAGGCCTGGTCGACAACCGAGCCATGGGGACGCTAAACCCCGGAACAACTCCAAGACAAGTGGTGAGAAGTCGGACTGGCGAACAGTAACGAGTGGAGTACCTCAAGGATCAGTGCTGGGACCAATTCTATTTCTAATATATGTTAACGATATGTTTACAGGAGTAGAGTCCTTCATGTCGATGTTTGCGAATGACGCAAAGTTGATGAGAAGAGTTGTGGACAGATGAGGATTGTAGGATCCTCCAAGAGGACTCAAACAGGTTGCAGAGATGGTCAGAGAAATGGCTACTGGAGTTCAACACAAGCAAATGTAAAGTTATGGAAATGGGACTAGGTGATAGGAGACCAAAGGGACAGTACACAGTGAAGGGAAACTGCCTACCTGTGACGACACGAGAAAGAGACCTGGGCATGGACGTAACACCTAATCTATCTCCTGAGGCACATATAAATAGGATAACGACATCAGCGTACTCTACTCGGGCAAAAATTAGAACATTATTCAGAAACCTAAGTAAGGAGGCACTTAGGGCGCTTTACACAGCCTATGTAAGGCCAGTCTTAGAGTATGCCCCCTCATCATGGAGTCCCCATCTGAAGAAGCATATAAGAAAACTGGAAAAGGTTCAGAAGTTTGCAACGAGACTCGTCCCAGAGTTACGAGGGATGGGGTATGAAGAGCGCCTGAAGGAACTGTGCCTTATGACACTAGAAAACAGAAGGGAGAGGGGGAAATATGATAGGAACATATAAAATACTCGGGGATTGACAGAGTGGACATACACAAAATTTTCACACGGAATACTGTAGTAACAGAACGAGGGGACATGGGTGGAAGCCGGAAACTCAGATGAGTCACAGAGATGTTAGTAAGTTTTCTTCTAGCGTGAGAGTAGTGGAAAAATGGAATGCACTTTAGGAGCAGGTTGTGGAAGCAAATTCTATTCATAATTTTAAAACTAGGTATGATAGGGAAATAGGACCAGGGTCATTGCTGTAAGCAACCGATGGCTCGAAAGGCGGGATCCAAGAGTCAATGCTTGATCCTGCAGACACAAATAGGTCAGTACAAATAGATGAGTACATACACCAAAATAATCTTTTATTTCCATGTTATCTAACAGTTGAATCAGTAAACAATAAAAAGGCAAAGCATCTACTCCACGAGAGTAGTGCCTTTGGGATATCATTAGATTTAATTTTAAGAACAGATCTTTGTACTCTGTTTTCCTGATTGAATTTGTAAAATTCTTTAGTGACTCCAGAATACTTATATGACTATACAGGGATGCCTTAACCTGTGGCACTGATTCTGTACATCATCCTCCCTGACTGAAGTCATATTCTGTATAAGACTTGAAGGATACAGTAGAAGGATACACTATACAAATCAGGGAATAGCAGAATAAGTAGCTCAGAAAAGTTTATACAGTGTTAGTACATTAGCTGTAACTTTTAATTTAAAATTTGAATAAGGGCATATTGTGTAAAGAATATTAATAAAGGTGCTATTCATAAATTGATTTGTAACCATTATTTTTAGACTTCTTCAATATAATATTTGTCTTTTAGGCTGCATATGGATTTTGTCCACACCATGTGAGTCATTATCTTGGGATGGATGTTCATGACACACCTCTAGTGCCAAGAAATCGTCCATTGAAGCCTGGCTGCATAATTACTGTTGAACCTGGTAACGGTATAATTTGTTATTTACATTTTTAGTGTCCTGTTCTTTCTGGAGCTTCATATTATTCAAGGGGAAAGCTACTCGCACTGGTGAGTCTTACTTGAACTAAATGTGCAGTTCTGATGGACATGGACACCCACTATAATGATTTAGGAGAGATATAGGAAAGTATTGGTTTGGAAATATGGGTGTGGATTAGAGCAGTTGGCTGCAAGCTAGTATTATTGAGACAGTTTTATAGATTTCAAGCATAGACTGGATAGGTACATAAGTGAGGAGTTCATTTAAATGGTACTGCCTAGTATGGGCCAAGAGGCCTGCTGTGGTGATCCATAATTATTATGTTCATATTAACTGAAACAACAAAATATGTAGTATTTTAAATTAAGCATTGAAAATGGCAGGTAACTTGACTTGTCTGGTTATCCATACCTCTTGTAGGTGTGTGTGTGTAATTACCTAAGTGTAATTACCTAAGTGTGTGTGTGTGTAATTACCTAAGTGTAATTACCTAAGTGTAGTTACAGGATGAGAGCTACGCTCGTGGTGTCCCGTCTTCCCAGCACTCTTTGTCATATAACGCTTTGAAACCACTGACGGTCTTGGCCTCCACCACCCTCTCACCTAACTTGTTCCAACCGTCTACCACTCTATTTGCGAAGGTGAATTTTCTTATATTTCTTCGGCATCTGTGTTTAGCTAGTTTAAATCTATGACCTCTTGTTCTTGAAGTTCCAGGTCTCAGGAAGTCTTCCCTGTCGATTTTAGTCAATTCCTGTTACTATTTTGTATGTAGTGATCATATCACCTCTTTTTCTTCTGTCTTCTAGTTTTGGCATATTTAATGCTTCTAACCTCTCCTCGTAGCTCTTGCCCTTCAGTTCTGGGAGCCACTTAGTAGCATGTCTTTGCACCTTTTCCAGTTTGTTGATGTGCTTCTTAAGATATGGGCACCACACAACAGCTGCATATTCTAGCTTTGGCCTAACAAAAGTCATGAACAATTTCTTTAGTATATCGCCATCCATGTATTTAAATGCAATTCTGAAGTTAGAAAGCATAGCATAGGCTCCTTGCACAATATTCTTTATGTGGTCCTCAGGTGATAGTTTTCTATCTAGAACCACTCCTAGATCTCTTTTTTATCAGAATTCGTTAAAGATTTCTCACATAATATATAGGTTGTGTGGGGTCTATGTTCTCCTATTCCACATTCCACAACATGACATTTATTAACATTAAATTCCATTTGCCAAGTGGTGCTCCATATACTTATTTTGTCCAGGTCTTTTGAAGGGCATGACAGTCATCTAAATTTCTTATCCTTCCTATTATCTTAGCATCATCAGCAAACATGTTCATATAATTCTGTATACCAACTGGTAGATCATTTATGTACACAATAAACATCACTGGTGCAAGAACTGAACCCTGTGGTACTCCACTTGTGACATTTCTCCATTCTGATACATTGCCTCTGATTACTGCCCTCATTTTTCTATCAGTCAGAAAATTTTTCATCCATGATGGAAGCTTACCTGTCACCCCTCCAATATTTTCCAGTTTCCAGAACAACCTCTTATGTGGAACTCTGTCGAAAGCCTTTTTTAGGTCCAGATAGATGCAGTCAACCCAACCATCTCTTTCCTGTAATATCTCTGTGGCTCGATCATAGAAACTGAGTAAATTCGATACACAGGATCTTCCAGATCGAAAACCATACTGTCTGTCTGATATTATATCATTTCTCTCTAGGTGTTCTACCCATTTAGTTTTGATTAGTTTTTCCAATACTTTCACTATTACACTTGTCAATGATACAGGTCTATAATTGAGGGGGTCTTCCCTGCTGCCACTTTTGTAGATTGGAACTATGTTAGCCTGTTTCCACCCGTCTGCTACGATTCCTGTACACAGGGATGCCTGAAAGATCAGGTGAAGTGGAATGCTGAGCTCAGATGCACATTCTCTCAGAACCCATGGTGAAACGCCATCTGGGCCAGCTGCTTTGTTCTTACCGAGCTCCTTGAGCATTTTTTCCACTTCGTCTCTAGACACCTCTATGTGTTCTATGTTGTTCTCTGGAATTCTTATTGTATCTGGTTCCCTAAAGATTTCATTTTGTACAAACACACTTTGGAACTTTTCGTTTAGTGTTTCACACATTTCCTTTTCATCTTCCGTGAATCTATTTCCCATTTTCAACCTCGTGCGTGTGCGTGTGCGTGTGTGTGTGTGTGTGTGTGTGTGTGTGTGTGGGGGGGGGGGTTTGGGTGGGTGGGGGGGTTTGGGTGGGTGGGTGGGTGGGTGGGGGCGCGCGCGCAAGGTGCAAGAACACCTGTAAATAATCTGCACTTTACATGCACTACCTCAATTTATCCTCTAATCATATTATGTACTCTTATCATTTCATTCGTATAGACTTACTAATTAATGTACAGATGGATATGAGTATTATAAATAATTTTATCATTATAAATAATTTTAACATACTGTAGTTGTATGTTTGCTGAAAACAACTTTATCACCCTAGTAATTAAACATTACTGCAATTATTTGGCAGACTTTGAAATAAAACTGTATTGCTATACCATTTTAGCTTTTGAAGATGTTGACCCCAGGAGTTAGCTACGTTTATCAGGCATAAGGACGTCAGAATATAAAAATCAAAGAAACTGCAGAATGCTTATTGGCCCATACGTGGCACCTCCTATTAATGTCCACCCAAACTCATTGATATACAGTATATGTCTAATCAATGCTTGAAACAATCAAGGGATCCTACGTCTTATTATATTACCTATAATTGGTTCCACAAGTCCACAATCCTGTTACCAAACTAGTATTTACTGAGGTCTTGCCTAAATCTAAACTCATCCAATTTACTGTATATCCATTGTTTCATGTTCTATTATGTTTTGACATATTTAATACCTAATTAATATCCCATTTGTTATGCCCATTCATCCTCTTGTACACGGCAATCATGTCACCCGTAACTCTTTACTTTTCTAGAAAATGTAATTTAAGCATTTTCAATCTCTCTTCATATGGAAGGTGTCTAACTTGAGGAATTAACTTTGCTGTCCTATGCTGGATGCATTGTAGTGAATTCTGTATTCTAGTACATTCTATCGTATAAAACCCAAACTGAACTGTATAATCTAAATGGGGCCTAACAAGAGCAAGATATAGCTGAAGAAAATGACACAAGGTGTTTTCTGGGTGGAGCCCCTATGGCTCCCCGGAGCTATTCAGGCTGATATGGATATATTAGACTTTGGCATCAGTCAGTGTGAATGGAGAAATTTCTACTGAAAGCCAAATTAGTGGACAGAACTCCCCAAACGAAAATGAGCATGACGACACCACATTGCCACGTTGCCACGCCACTTTGTCTGCTCAGCTCCCCAGTCCCCGGGAGGGGGAAAGGGGAGCCCCAGACCCTCATGCCCGCTATCCACACCCCAATTCTTTAGCTGATGTGATTGGCAATGGTCGTGTGACTCTGGCTCCTATTTCCTGTTCTCCAGCTCTGTGCCTTATGGTGTGGTGCAGTTTCTCTGGTGATGCGTGAGCCTGGAGTAATTTCACAAGTACTCAGGCTGCATATGCCTAGGGTCACTTTTCCTAGGTACCCTGTAAGTGCTGCCCTTGGGGCTTGGGGCCACCTTCCACAAGCCACTTTGCAATCTACCTCTGCTTGGTCTTTTACTGCTCGGTGATTGACTGCCGTTAGTGTGCTGGGATGTTTCATGCACCCTTGTTTGCCTTTGGGTAGGGGTAATTTGCACTGGTAGGGGCACATGGCAAACTAGGGGCAAACTAGCACAGCTAGTTTTCACCTCTCACAGCAGCCGGCTCTGTTCCGGCTGGGTACACAGTCCTCTTGCTGTTTTTTCTTTTTTTTTTTTTTTTTTTGTTTCCTGCCTGGTGGGGGTTCAGCCCTCAGTTTTGGTTAACCCCTTTTGTTTTTGGTGGTCCCCTGCTAGGCCCCCACGTGGGTGGACACTTTCCAGGGGTTCAAGTTTTAGCAGTTTTCTTGGTTGACTTGGGTGCTGGTTAGCAGTACCCTGTCTGGGGCTTCCCTTAGTGTGTTTCCCGTCTAAGGACCCTGGCAAACCTTGCGGGGGCACTTGGGTCCGATGGATGCATCCTCTGGGTCCCCCTCTCACCTTGTGCGAGTTTGAAGGTTGCCCTGTCCCCTTGTCTCAGGGTGACATTCACCGTTTCTGCCTCCATCATGTTGCCTGCTGGGTCGGTGATATCTTCGATCCAGATTCCTGCGAGTTTTGTCATTTTTTTTGTGTTTCAGTACACCCAGTTCACTGATGACTCTATTCAGGTGCAGGCAGCTCAGGCATTACACGCTAGGTTTAGGGTGCTGCAACGTGCTAGGTTGGGTGCTGACCCGGAAACCCTGAGGCTGCCCTGTTTTGGTTATAGGGACCTCACTGCTGGGTGGACAGTGCTTCGGATTCATAGTCCTGAGGTTCCGGGTTTGATCCCTGGTGGAGGCAGAGACAAATGGGCAAAATGTTTCTTTCACCCTGATGCCCCTGTTACCTAGCAGTAAATAGGTACCTGGGAGTTAGACAGTTGCTACGAGCTGCTTCCTGGGGGTGTGTAACAAAAAGGAGGCCTGCTCGAGGACCAGGCCGCTGAGACGCTAAGCCCCGGGATCATCTCAAGATTACCTCAAGGTAACCTGGACTTGGGGGTGTTGGTCGCTTTGACCTTGGTTCAGTCCGCGCCCTCTTGTCCTTTCCCTGCTATGGTTCATGCTGTCCCCTACCCCCCCCCCCCCCTCCTGCGACGGAGGCACTCGAGCCTGTTCCTCCTGCCAAAGCATATGGGTCTGAATAGTGGTTCCCCCTCCTTCCTGCGTTCACGGCTGCCCGGCTTTTTCTTGTGAGGTCGGGGGTTTCGGGGATGGCTCGGCCCAGGGTTCTGCTGTGGAGGTTCCCGTGGAGGGGCTGATTTGGGGGTCTTGGGCCCCATTGGATCCTGCTTGGGTTTTTGTGCCCTCTGAGCGGGATTTACTGTTACAGGGGGTTAGGGGTTTTCTTCCCTCTCCCCCTACCTCGTACGAGCTGGATTTAATGTCAGCCTCTCACTGGGTTCGGCTCCATGTCCCTTTGAGTCCGTTGGTCCCATCCTTCCAAAGGTTTTCGGCTTCCCGTTTCCGCACTTCATGAGATGCGGGAAGCCATTGCGGCTTACCTACTGCGCAACCTAGATTATGCCTCCTTGATAGATCCTTCTTCATTCAGGTTTAGATCTTTGTTTCCTCACTTGGTTTGTTATGAGGTTCCAGAGTTGTCCTGGCTAGCAGACTGCCCTGTTTTGTCGGTGGAGGCTTAGCATACGTTCTGTCGATCCCGCATGCTGGAGTGGTCTGAGGCTGGGACAGTGGTTCAGGTGGGGACCACATGGGGGATGGGGGATGAATTTGAGCACCTCAGTGCATGCTTGTTCACCCCTGCCCTTCCTTGGGATGTTGGCATGGTGCAGGTTCCCTCTGTTTCGGCTGCACTGATTGCTGAGGACTTGCGCGCTCGTGGCCTATTGGCATCGGTCTTGCTGTTCTTTTCCCTCCTTGAGCTGTGCTCAGATTGGCTTAAGGAGGATGTAGAGGTGCTTGGGGCTGTTCCTGGGTCCGGTGCTTTGGTCTCACTGGTACGTGCATCATCTGCTCTGCTGAAGCTGTTCGCGCCGATTCTGTGGGTTGCAGTACAATGGGGCCTCGACTTACGATGCGAATCCGTTCCCAGAGACGGATCGTAAGTCGAAGTGATTTTTCCCATAAAAAATAAAGGGAATTGAATTAATCCATTCCCCACCCTCCAAAATATTAACATATAAATACATTTTATACTGAATACAATGTTTTTTTCTATCTACAATACAGTACCTAAGTTTCTCTTACCTTTATGGAGGGCTCTTGATGGCGTATGGAAGATGGTGATGAGGGGGGAGGAGAGTTGTTACTGTTTGGAAGGGGAGTCCCCTTCCATTATCACATCAGGCAGTGATGTTTTCTCTGGGGTACTCTCCTACGTTTTGCCTGAACACCACTAGAACCTGGTTGTGGTTCAGTGCTTGATTGTCTCACTACAAATTTGTCAAGAGACATTTGTTTTTCCCTTCGTTTTAACATGTGTCTGTAAAGATGCATCACAGTGTCATTGAATAGGTTAAGGCAACGACTTACTGCAGCTTGATTTGGGTGAGTCGTTTCAGCAAAGGTTTGCAACTCTTCCCATGCTGCACACATTTTCTTAATTGTTGAGGAAGAGACATTCTGTACTCTTGTTTCTGCTCTATGGTCATCCTTACATGGGTTTTCATATGTTGAGTCTTACCACTGACTTTCCTGGGACTCATGGCGTGATATATAATAATTACTTTAATGTTCAAAATGCAAAAAATAACCACAAAAGTGGAATTTCTTATAGGCGCGATCATCACTAAGCAGGCAGCTGTAGTAAACTGAGGCAGATCGGCCACGTGACCGGGAACCACGCGCTCGGTCGACCTGAATGTGTACCAACAAATATCGGAAGTCGACGACACCATCGGATGTCGAGTCGCATTTTTCGATGAAATTGACATCGTAACTCGAAATTATCGTAAGTAGGGACAATCGTATGTCGAGGTCCCACTGTATTTCTGTTTTATGCTTCTCGTCTTGTGTGTCGGCAGGCGGTGCTCGCTACTTCCATGGAATCTGCCTGGGACCCTGCCTGTTAGGTTTTCCTCTCCTTTCTGTCTCTTGCTGTTTGCAGAGTCTGCAGTTGGGCAGTATCTGCAGACAGCTTCTGCTAGTTGTCGTCCGATGTCGGATTTGTTGGTTCTCCGGGGGGAAGGGGGGGATTCTTCCCAGAGGGATCGTGCCAGGGCTCAGGGTTCCCTGACTCCTCAGTCTTGTCTGTTGTTGTTTTCGGACTCCATTGTGACTGCTTTTGACGGTGATGTCCTCCAGTTGCCATCCTATTTCTGATTTGTTGGTGCTCTGGGGCTAGGGGAGGGGGTTGTTCTTGCTCTTTCCAGAGGGGTCATGCCAGGGCTCGGGTGTTGGTAACTCGAGGTGAGCCCCTTGGTGCCAGATTTTGCGCTGGTGTTTCCTCCGGGGCCCTTCTTCGTCTGGTCAGTGCAGTGCTCGATCTGCTCGAAGGTTGGCTTCTCGGGGGTCGCATTGGCCTTTTCGCGGGTCGCCCCATTGATGGGGCGATGGGGGGCAGCTAGCTCTGTTTTCCCATGCTTAGTCCCACGATTTGTGGGCATTTTGGGTGGTGTCATCTGTCCTTCAGTGGCATTGGGTGGCTCCTCCTCCTCCTGGGGGGTTTGGGGATGGTGGGGCAGGCTTCCTTCCCGTCGCTTTGTCAGGTTATCTTGGTGTTTGTGCGCTTGGGCGTGGTTGAAACGTCCTCGTCCCTCAAGTGGGTTTCTCGCATGTTCCCGGTTCTGAAACGGGACTGTGCAGATCTTTGGTTCATTCTGGACTTGTCCCGTCTGAACCGTTGGATTCCTTGCCCCTCCTTTTGGTTGACCACTCAGTTTGTTCACTCAGTCCCAGGTCCGGCTTCTTCTCGATCTGGGTGCTTGGATGATGTCCCTGTACCTCAAGTACTCGTATTGGCATGTTCCTGTTCACCCGGGTTTCAGTGAATGGTTAGGTTCGTGGTCGGGCATCAGGCTTACCTCTTTCGTTGTCTTCCATTCAGGCTGATTCTGGCTCCTCGCATTTTTACGCATCTTACCCGGGTCGTGGTGACCCGTCTTCATTTGTTAGGTGGTCGGGTGTTGGCTTACCTCGACAACTGGCTGGTTTGGTCTCCCAGCCGGTCTGCTGCCAGGGATTTGGTTCTTTCCCAGCTCGCCGGGTTTGGGTTCCTGGTGATCTGGAGAATGTCCCATTTGGTTCTGTCCCAGGTTCGGACTTGGCTGGGCCTGGTCTGGGATTCAAGGTCATCATCTGTGTCCCTTCCTCCTGCAGCGTTGCTGTGGCTGCGGTCCCACCTTCGGCTTTTCTTGGAGGGGTCCCAGGTCACTCGTTGGTTGCTCGAGTAGCTGTGCAAGAGTCTGAACTTCGCCTTGCTGGTTTTTTCCGCTGAGCCGGATTTGGCTCCGGAGGCTGTTCTGGTTCCTTTGAAGCAGTCCCTTCTGCCGCTCTCGCGATCAGTGGGTTCTTCCCCCGGGGGCCTTGCATCGGTTGCTGTGTCGTCGGCTTCCTCTTCGGGTTTTTCGGGGTTCAGTGCCTTGGCGTTTACCTGTTTCCCTTGCTCGATGTCATCATAAACACCTCGTACCTCGGGTGGAGTTTTGTGACCAGTGCTCACTAGGCTGGTCAGAGTCGTTGGGGTCCGTTGTTCCATCAGGCTCACAGCACAGTGTGGGAGTTCGCAGTGGTGTAGCTTTTGCAGTTGCAGATTTGGGTCACTCGGGGCTCTGTTATCAGGTTCTATTGGGACTGCTCCCCAGTGGTTTATTGTCAGAACCGGGGGGGTTGCTGGGTTGCTTCAGTCCACGGCTCTTTGGGGCCGGGCACTTTGAGTGTCTCTTAAAGTGGTTCTCGAGGCTTAGCTCTCTGTGCCGTTCACATCCGGGGGGTGTCCAACGTCTTGGCGGACTGCCTGATGCAGTTCTTTCCTCTGTCCCCGGAGTGGACGGTCAGCGTCGACTCCATCAGTTGGTTTTGTCAGACGTTTGAGCACCCGGACGTGGACATGTTTACGTCGGCTTGGTCTTAGCGCCTTCCGACATGTTTGGCAGCCTTCCCTGACTGCAAAGTGTTCGTGGTAGATGCTTTCCGCCTGGGTTGGTCGAGGTGGGGGTTCCTTTACCGCTTTACCCTGGTCCAGCTGTTGCTTCAGGTTCTAGTGAGGCTCGAATCCTTTTGGGGGTGGGGGGTGATTCTCCTGGCTCCATGGTGGCCGGCCCAGCCTTGGTTTCATGCGCTGCTTATTCAGTGTATGAACCCTGGAGTTTTTCCAAGGCTCAGCTTCTTTCATCAGGTCAGGCCAGTGAGGTACCTTGCTGGTTTGCCCTACTCTTCTGCGTTTCACATTTGGTGTTTATGACGCGAGTGTATCACATTTGTATGGTGATCAGGTGGTTTCTTTTCTTTGATTGTGTCCCACCTGCCATCTTCCTCTCGGTGACTCCTGGCATTCTTTTTGCCATTTCCTTTCTCTTCATAGCTTGTCATCCATTTCTGATCATGTTGTTTTGTACTTTCTCTCTTACCTTTTTCAGGACTGGCACCTAATGCTGAATACTGTCGCTTCTGATCGTGTAGCGCTAACGTAGCCGCTTCGGCTTGTGTTCGGGGTGGATGTCACTTTGCTCCGTTCCGCAAGCTCTCATGTGCATTTTTTACCTCCGGCCTCCTTTTGCGCTGCCTGAACCATCCTGGTCTTTGGATTAGGTGTTCTCTTTTCTCTCCTCTCCTCAATTTGTTGTGGCCCCTTCAATTCAAGATTACTTCTGGAAGGCCTTGTTTTTGTTGGCTTTGGCCTCTAGGGGTCGGGTTGGGGAGGTTCATGCTCTCCTCCGGCACTTGGGTTTCTGCTTCTTTGGTTCTGGTGGTCGTTTTTTTTCATTTGGAGGTCCCTTAAAAGGTTCATTTTGAGGTTCCTTCCTTTTCTGTGGGGAGCCCCTACGGCTCCCTGGAGCTTATCGGGCTAATGTGTGTTATGTTAGACCGGGACATTAGCTAAGGAGTTCAGACCTACCAGGGACCAGCGCCAGAACCTGGCCCCTTCAGAGAGGTTTCAGGGAGCAATGGCCCTGGAAAACCCCATATGGTTAGGGGTTTTCCTTATCTGCCATCGACCGGGGTTAGGCACCCAGAAAGGTAGGCGTAACAAAACAAACCCCACATGGTAAGAAACTACAACAAAAACCGAACAGAGAGGTAGAAAACTCCCTACAATCCCAAGGAAACAAGCAAACAAGCAAACATCACACTTTACTGCCGCGCCGATCGTCCGCGCAGCCCTCCCCACCCCGGGAGGGGGAGGGGGGAGCCCCGGACCTACCGCGCCGGCTGCCAAGCTCCAGTTCGTTCGCTAATGTCAACCGGGATTGACGCTTCTCTGACCTCAGTTTCCTAGGCGGTGTTTGCCTTGTGTGGCGTTCACTGCCGTGTGTTGTGGTGTGCGGTGGCCAGGAGTACTTCATCAGTGCCGGGGCTGCATGTGCTTAGTGGCTGACTTCCCTAAGCGCCCTGTGAGTACTGCCCTTGCGTTACAGGGTTATCTTCCCTGGGGCGTTCGGGAACCATTCCCGTAGAGGTTCTTGCTGCTCGGCATTTGCCTCGCCCTTGGGGCCAGCTGGGGCTTGGGGCCCTTGTTTGGCCCTGGGTAGGGATTGGTATTGTGCTGGTTAGGGCGTCAAGGTGTTGCGCAGCCTGCCACCTAAGCGGCGGCCGGTTTCTGTTACCTCTGGAGACGGTGTACTTTTGCGGGGTTTTTCTTTTGTTTTTCATTTTCTTGCTTGGTGGGGGTCTGCCTAAGGTGGTTATAGTTCCACTGGTAGTGTTTGGCGGCCCTCTGCTAGGCCCCCGTGCTTATACACGTCTCGGGGGTTTTCAGTGCTATAATCTACCCTCTTGTTATGTTTGGGTTTCTTAACCGGTTAGCAACACCTTGCCCGGGCTTCCCATAGTTGTTACCCTACGGGCCCTGGAAACCCCTGTCTGGGCTCGGGGGACCATTGAATGTGTCTTCCGGGTTCCAACCCGTCTTGTACGGGATCGTTGGTTGCTGTTCCCTTGTCTCCGGGTGACAGTCGCCATTTTTACCTCCGTCATGCTGCCTGTTGGGTCACTGACACCTTGACCCGGAGTCTTGCGAGTGATTCTCTGCTTGTTCTCCAGTACTCTCCTGATGTTATTACTGTTCAGAGTACAGGCGGCATCCGTGTTGCAAGCTATGTTAGGTTGCTGCAACATGCTAGGTTGGTTTCCCACTCGAATGCCCCGTGGCCGCCCCGTTTGGTTTGGTGCTGCTCGCCCCTTTCTCTCCATGTTCCCGGCTCCGGACCGTCTGCGTGTTTCTGGGTCGGGGCGGGGTTCAGTTGCGGCAGAGACTCGGGCGGTTTTCGGGGGATGCCCCGTTCGGGTTGGGGACGGAGGTTTGAGCCTGTGCCTCCTGCCAAGGCTTCTGGGTCTTACCAGCGGCCCTTTCTTGTTGCCTTTCCCATGGGCTCTTGCTTTTCTTTAAGGGCGGAGGGCTTGGAGGCCGGCTCTGCCCCGGGGCCTCTGTTGTTGGTTCCCGGGGCTGTGGGGGATGCCTACTAGCAGTTCTGGGGCGGTTTTGCCCCTTCAGGGGTTTTTCTGCTGTTGGGCGTCGTTTTTCGCCCTTCCAGTCTGCTAGCTTCCCACATTTGCTGGCGTGTTTTTGTGTATTAAGCGTCAGTCACAGCCCCTGCTGGCGGCCATTTTCGTCTGCCGGTTTCCCGGCGTGGCCACCAGGGCGGCGTTGCGGTTTGTTTACATGCGTCTGGGTGTGCGAGCGAGCGTCTCTGGTGAGTTTTCAAAAAATTTGCAGGGTTTTTGTTCTCCTGTTGTCGTTTCTTTGTTTTCTGGTGTTTTCTTGCCGTTGCCTGTTCCTCTGGGAACGTTTGGGTGTTGATTTTGGGTCTGAGCCTCTGGGTTTAGGCTCAGTGCCCCTGGCTGGTATGCTTGCTCCCACACCTTGCCCCTCGGTTTTCGGTCTGTTGGGACCGTTTTCCCCGGGCGTTCTGCTGGGGTCTGTGCTTTGCCTTTTAGTGGTGTTCTCCGCCGGCAAATGTGGTGGTTTGGGCTCCCCCTGGTTCGATTCTGGGTTCCTTTGGGTTCCTTGGTTTCGTTCTGGAGGTTTCTTCCTCTTGGGCCCCCTTTTGTGGGTTCAGGGGACTTTGTTTCCTCGTGTGACCCGGTTCTGCCTTTTGGGGTTCCGGGGTCTTCCTGGCTTGCAGACTGAGCTTTTTGGGTCTTGGCACATGTTGTGGTTGTGCTGGGACTTTGTGGTTTTGCTGTCGAGGTGGGCCTTTTGATGCAGTTTTGTGCCTTCTTTGCCTGGCCGGCGTAGTGCTCTTTGCCACTAGTCGGCGGCTTGTGCTTTTACAATATATGTCCTCACCTAGTTGTGCTTGTGGGGGTTGAGCTCTGGCTCCTTGGTCCTGCCTCTCAACCGTCCGTCAACAGGTAATTAATTACCTAAGTAATTACCTAAGTGTAGTTACAGGATGAGAGCTACGCTCGTGGTGTCCCGTCTTCCCAGCACTCTTTGTCAAGATCGGTAATTACCTAAGTGTAATTACCTAAGTGTAGTTACAGGATGAGAGCTACGCTCGTGGTGTCCCGTCTTCCCAGCACTCTTTGTCATATAACGCTTTGAAACTACTGACGGTCTTGGCCTCCACCACCTTCTCACTTAACTTGTTCCAACCGTCTACCACTCTATTTGCGAAGGTGAATTTTCTTATATTTCTTCGGCATCTGTGTTTAGCTAGTTTAAATCTATGGCCTCTTGTTCTTGAAGTTCCAGGTCTCAGGAAGTCTTCCCTGTCGATTTTATCAATTCCTGTTACTATTTTGTACGTAGTGATCATATCACCTCTTTTTCTTCTGTCTTCTAGTTTTGGCATATTTAATGCTTCTAACCTCTCCTCGTAGCTCTTGCCCTTCAGTTCTGGGAGCCACTTAGTAGCATGTCTTTGCACCTTTTCCAGTTTGTTGATGTGCTTCTTAAGATATGGGCACCACACAACAGCTGCATATTCTAGCTTTGGCCTAACAAAAGTCATGAACAATTTCTTTAGTATATCGCCATCCATGTATTTAAATGCAATTCTGAAGTTAGAAAGCATTGCATAGGCTCCTTGCACAATATTCTTAATGTGGTCCTCAGGTGATAGTTTTCTATCTAGAACCACTCCTAGATCTCTTTCTTTATCAGAATTCTTTAAAGATTTCTCACATAATATATAGGTTGTGTGGGGTCTATGTTCTCCTATTCCACATTCCATAACATGACATTTATTAACATTAAATTCCATTTGCCAAGTGGTGCTCCATATACTTATTTTGTCCAGGTCTTCCTGAAGGGCATGACAATCATCTAAATTTCTTATCCTTCCTATTATCTTAGCATCATCAGCAAACATGTTCATATAATTCTGTATACCAACTGGTAGATCATTTATGTACACAATAAACATCACTGGTGCAAGAACTGAACCCTGTGGTACTCCACTTGTGACATTTCTCCATTCCGATACATTGCCTCTGATTACTGCCCTCATTTTTCTATCAGTCAGAAAATTTTTCATCCATGATAGAAGCTTACCTGTCACCCCTCCAATATTTTCCAGTTTCCAGAACAACCTCTTATGTGGAACTCTGTCGAAAGCCTTTTTTAGGTCCAGATAGATGCAGTCAACCCAGCCATCTCTTTCCTGTAATATCTCTGTGGCCCGATCATAGAAACTGAGTAAATTCGATACACAGGATCTTCCTGATCGAAAACCATACTGTCTGTCTGATATTATATCATTTCTCTCCAGGTGTTCTACCCATTTAGTTTTGATTAGCTTTTCCAATACTTTCACTATTACACTTGTCAATGATACAGGTCTATAATTGAGGGGGTCTTCCCTGCTGCCACTTTTGTAGATTGGAACTATGTTAGCCTGTTTCCACACGTCTGCTACGATTCCTGTACACAGGGATGCCTGAAAGATCAGGTGAAGTGGAATGCTGAGCTCAGATGCACATTCTCTCAGAACCCATGGTGAAACGCCATCTGGGCCAGCTGCTTTGTTCCTCCCGAGCTCCTTTAGCATATTTTCCACTTCATCTCTAGACACCTCTATCCGCTCTATGTTGTTCTCTGGAATTCTTATTGTGTCTGGTTCTCTGAAGATTTCATTTTGTACAAACACACTTTGGAACTTTTCATTTAATGTTTCACACATTTCCTTTTCATTTTCCGTGAATCTGTTTCCCATTTCCAACCTCTGGATATTATCCTTTACCTGCAATTTGTTGTTTATGAATTTGTAGAATAGGCCCGGTTCTGTTTTACATTTATCTGCTATCCCTTTTTCAAAATTTCTTTCTGCCTCTCTCCTTACTGCTGTATAATTGTTTCTCGCATCTTTGTATCGCTGGTATGTTTGGGGGTTCGGCCTCTTCCTGTATTGATTCCATTTTTGTGTCTTTCGGTCTCTAGCCCTCTCGCAATTTCTATTGAACCAATCCTGTTTCCTAGTTCTGCATCTCTGTTTTGGTATAAATTTTTTTGTGCCTTTATCATATATTTCACAAAACTTGCCATACATCTCATTCACTTCCTTGCCTAGCATCAAGTCTGTCCAATTATACTCACTAAAAAAATTTCTAAGGTCACCATAATGTCCTCTCCTGAAGTCTGGTTTTTCAACTGCTTCAACCTCCTTATTTTCTTCCAGCTTATAACGCATTGCATACTTTATTCCCAAAAAGACATGGTCACTTTTACCCAAGGGAGGAAGGTACTGAATGTCAAATATCTCTTCCTCCTTCCTGGTAAATATCAAATCTAGCATGGAGGGAACGTCCCCTTCCCTCATCCTCGTAGCTTGTTTAACATGTTGATACAAGAATGTTTCCAGGATGAGGTCTACAAATTTACAGGTCCAAAAATCTTCTGTTTTAGCTTCATATGCTTCCCAGTCTATGGATTTCAAGTTGAAGTCACCGACTATCAACAGTCGTGATCTATCGTTATCCGCTCTCGCTATAATCTCTCTCATTATTGTTATAAGACCTTCACGTTTACTATCTAGCTCCTCCTTTGACCATGTGCTGCTTGGCGGTGGACTATATGCATTTATCATCATTAGTTTATCATCCTCATAGCAGATCTCTAGTGCTATTATGTCAACTTCTTGTGGATTGGCAGTCATTATTTCCTTCACCTTTAGGTGTTCTTTTACCAGCACAGCAACGCCACCGCCTTTCCTAATTTTTCTGTCCCGTCTCCAAATTGAGTAGCCCCTTGGGAATATGACCTCATTTAAAATTACATCTTCAAGTTTTGTCTCCGTGAGTGCAACAATGTCTGGTGTCTGCAGCTGTATTACATCACTTAACTCCAGTATCTTCGATCTCACTCCATCTATGTTGGTGTATGCAATCTTCAGGAACTTGTTCCCCCTCTCCTTATTCTTCACTCCCCCTCTCTCTATTGATTTTGTTGGTTTGCCTTTATGTACCACTTTACTGGTTTGCCTACCCCTATCACTTTGTAGAAAAAAGAATTTATTTCTTCTTCATTCCTGCTCTCATTTAAATGTTTTGCCTCGGCGAGGTTCAGTTTCAGCTTCTCTCTATCTTCTTTTGAAAGATCTCGTCTTAACGACCACCCTTTCCCATCCTCATCCCTTTGCAATTTTCTAGCATTCCTTAGTACTTCTTCCATCTGTTTGGCACCGTTTAGGGTGATCCTCAAAGGTCGATCTTTCCCTTTTACGTACCTGCCTATTCTCCTGTAGTCGCACACATTCTCTCTGTTTGTAAGACCTTCCACGAGGCCAACAATTTTATCTACTACTTTAGCTTCTTCTACAGCTCTTTCTGACCTAGATGTTATCGCCTTTTCTTTGCAGCCAAAACAGAACAGAACCGGTGTATCGGTTCCTGTGCCTCTTGGGCTCTGTCATGTCTACATGTGACATTGTATGGGGGTCAGCCTCGTTACTTGTGTGAGGAGTCGCCACATTACTTCTTAGTGCTTTCCCGTTCCCTTTCTGACACTCAAAAAAAAAAAAAAAAAAAAAAAAAACTAATTCTATCTGTGGCTCTTTTGGGTACTCAGTTTCCACCTGTGTCCCCTAGTGCGTGTGCCCCTTGTGTTACATATCCTGTCCTTCTCAACCCTGTCGATTCCCTTGGGTATCTTGTATGTGGTGATCAGGTCTCCCCTCACTTCCTCTTCCAGCGAAGTGTGGTTTCATTCCCGTAGTCTCTCCTCATGACTTCGGTAGTGTACTTTTTCTTTCTGAAGGGGTTCTGTTCCCTTCTCTGTTGACTGGGCGCTGGGGGAGCAGCTTGCTCTGTTGCCTCTCGCTTGGTCCCGCTGTTGGTGGGCGCTTTGGGTTGTCTTCCGGCCTCTGCTGGCGTCGGAGGACGGCTTCTCCCCCTTGGGGGGGGGTTCAGAGCTGGCGGGGTGGGCTTCTTCCCTGCGCTTCGTCATTTCCTCTTCGTGGGTGCGTGGGGTGTGGTCGATCCGCCCCATCCTTCTGGGCTTCCCGTCTGCTCTTTGCAGTCATGAGTTTTTCCCGTCTGCTCTTTGCAGTCATGGGCTTTTCCAGTCTGCAGTTCTTCTGGACTACTTCCGTCTGCGCCCTGGATCCTCTGCCCTGCTCGGAGGACTGTTGTCTCCTGTTCGGATTCTGTTAGGGCCGGGTGCATGGATGGTGGACCTGGACCTCCAGGTCACTTCTTGGCACGTTCCTCTCCAGTTTTTCTGGGGCTAGCACGGTTGGTAATTACCTATGTGTACTTACCTAAGTGTAGTTACAGGATGAGAGCTACTCTCGTGGTGTCCCGTCTTCCCAGCACTCTTTGTCATATAATGCTTTGATTATAATTGTCATATTGTCATATGATGATTGTCATATGTCATAATATGTCTTCATATGATTGTCATACAATGCTTTGGTGGTGGGGCTTCAGGTTTGCTGTTTTTATTGCATTCCCTATTTTGTGAAGGGCACTTTGTATACTCTTTGCATCTTTACCGGATCTTAGTGCCCTGTCTGCGTCTGAGATTCGGTGTCTGGCCTACCTCGACGACTGGCTGGAGTGGGCTCCCAGTCAGTCCGCTTGTCTGCTCGCCAGGGGATGGTTCTTTCCAGATCGCTGGGTTTGGTTTCCTGGTGATCTGGAGGTTTTACCTTCTGTTTCCGTCCCGGGTTCGGACCTGGGCCTTGTTTCAGGCTCTTGGGCCCCTCATTGTCTTCCCTCCAGAAGTGTTACTGTGGCTGTGGTCCCGCCTTTGGCTGTTCAGGAGGGGGTCCCGGGTTGCTCAGCGGTTGCTTGGGCGGTTGTGCGGGAGTTTGCACTTCGGCGTGCTTGTCTGCCCGCGGAGTCGGGTTTGGCTCCGGCGTCGGTTGGTTCCTACGGAGACTCCACTTCCGCCTCTTGCATTCCTTGGGTTCCTCTGGGGATCTGGTGTTGGTGCTGCGTCACCAGCTTCCTCTTTGGGGTTTTCGGGGTTCCGTGCCTTGGCGGCTCCCCGAGCCTTCGCTCGATGTGTTCACGGACGGGTCGTCTCTCGGCTGGGGCTTTGTAACCAGTGCTCACCAGGTCGGCCGAGGTTGATGGAGTCTGTCTGTCCGTCGGGCTCACAGCCCGGTTCAGGTGTTCATGGCTGTCTGGTTTGCGCTTCGGAGGGTTTGGGTCACTAGGTACTCTACCATTCAGCTCTGTTTGGACTGTTCTCCGGTGGTTCTTGCCGGAACCACAGGGGGTTTGGTTAACCGTGTGGTTCGTGTCCGGGGTGTGTCCTGCGTCCTGGTGGACAGCTGTCTCGGTTCATTCCTCTTCATGGGTTGGCCAGTCGTCGCCGATGCGTTTTGTTGGCTCTGTTGGGCTTATGGACTCATGGCCATGGACGTCTTCGGGTCGGCGTGGTCTAGGCGTCGCCCGTTTTGTGGCGCCCTTCCCACCTGCGAGGACTTCACGGTGGAGGCTTTCGGCAGGCCTGGTCGAGGTGGGGGGTACCTGTACCTCTTCTCCCGGTCCAGCTGTTGCTTCGGGTTCTGGCTCAGTTGCAGCCCATTCCCACGAGAACAGTCCTTATGGTTCCACTGTGGCCGGCCCGGCCTTCTTTTCAGACGCTGCTTGATAGGTGTCCGTACCCGGGGCGTTTTTCCTGAGGCTTCGCCTCTTTCAGCAGGCCGAATCGGTCCTGTCCGTGACTGGTTCGGCCTTCTCTTTGGCTCTTCGCGTCTGGTATTTTGACGCAGGTATCGCCATCTCTATGGTGTTCAGGTGGCTTTGTTGACGGTGTCCCACCTGCGAGCTTCGTCTTGGAGACTGTATGACGTTTATTACGTCTTCTCGCGTTTTGTTTCCCCTCCGGCCTGCTCATGAGTCGCCTGAGCCATCCTGGTCCTTGTTCAGGGTGCCTTCTTCTCTTCCCCTCAGTTTGTGGTAGCCCCTTCGGTTTCAGTTTCCTCCTCTTTGGTACTGGTGGTAGCTTTATTGGTGTGCAGCCTTTCTCTGTCCTGGCGACGGTCGAGACGGCTGCTTTCCGGAGGGGTTCTTGGGGTATTGGTACTTGTTTGGTTTGGCCGGGGGGTGCGTCCTGTGTTGTCCAGTTGTGCTTTTTGCTGTTGCCGGCGTACCGTGCCTGGGGATGCGCTGTGGTTGATCCGGTTCCTTCGTTCCCTGTTTTCAGGGCTCGGGTCTCCCGGGTCGTCCGCAGTGTTTTCCTTCTTACTGCGGTCTGTCTTTGCGCCCGTGCTGTTCAGACGTTTGCAGCAATTGCTGCTGTGTTGGTGACGTCTCGGGCTCATTTCGGGCGCAGGGAATTGTGGGTCGCACAGGTTTTTGGCCGCCCATCCATGTGTGCGTCTGTTCTTGGGCGTTCTTGTTGCCTTGGGTCGCAGGTTTGCGACCGGTTGTCTTGGCTTTGCGTTGCAGAGTTTGTGGCGGCCGCCTCCCGGGTTAGCCCTTTCTTTTCCTTCTCTTTGGGTATGAAGCTCCAGGGAGCCGTAGGGGCTCCCCACAGAAAACCAGCGTTGAATGTAATGAAACGCCATTTTCTGGGTGAGCCCCGGAGGCTCCCTGGAAACCCTCCCTCCCACCGGTCGGCGTTTTTTTCACGTTGGTTGACGCTTAGCTTCCGAACTGGAGCTTGGCAGCCGGCGCGGTAGGTCCGGGGCTCCCCCCTCCCCCTCCCGGGGTGGGGAGGGCTGCGCGGACGATCGGCGCGGCAGTAAAGTGTGATGTTTGCTTGTTTGCTTGTTTCCTTGGGATTGTAGGGAGTTTTCTACCTCTCTGTTCGGTTTTTGTTGTAGTTTCTTACCATGTGGGGTTTGTTTTGTTACGCCTACCTTTCTGGGTGCCTAACCCCGGTCGATGGCAGATAAGGAAAACCCCCAACCATATGGGGTTTTCCAGGGCCATTGCTCCCTGAAACCTCTCTGAAGGGGCCAGGTTCTGGCGCTGGTCCCTGGTAGGTCTGAACTCCTTAGCTAATGTCCCGGTCTAACATAACACACATTATCCCGATAAGCTCCAGGGAGCCTCCGGGGCTCACCCAGAAAATGGCGTTTCATTACATTCAACGCTGGTTTTTTGTTCATTTGGAGGTTTTGGAGGTTCCTTTCTCCTAAGGAGGAGGAGGGTTCCTCCTCCTCTGGGGGGTTTGGGGTTGGCGGGGCAGGTTTCTTCCCCTTCGCTCCGTCGGATCATCTTGAAGTTGGTGCGCTTGGGCGTGATCGAAACGTTCTCATCCCTCGTGTGGGTTCTCCTGCTTGTTCCAGTCCCGAGATGGAACTGCGGTTCTTTTGTTTCTTCTAGATTTGGCCTGTCTGTCTCGCTGGATTCCTTGTCCCTCCTTCTGGAAGACCTCTCTGTCCCAGATCCGGCTTCTTTTTGGGCTGGGTTGTTGGGTGGTGTCTCTGGCCCTCTAGGACGCATGTTGGCACGTTCCGCTTCATCTGGGGGTTCAGGGACTGGTTAGGTTCCATAGTGGGGTGGCATGCTTCTCATCTTCCTTGCCTTTCCTTTGGCCACTTCTGGTACCTCGCATTTTCCGCATCTTACCCGGTTCGTGGTGGCCCATCTATATCTGCCAGGTGTTCGGGTATTGGCCTACTTTGAGGACTGGTTGGTGTGGGCTCCCAGCCCGTCTGCTTGTTTACTCATTTGCTCACCAGAGGGGTGGTTCTTTCCCAGTTTGCCAGGTTTGGGTTCCTGATGAGCTGGTGGAAGTTCCATCTGGTTCTGTCCCTGGTTTGGACCTAGTTGGGCCTTGTGTGGGACTCTCAGACCGCTCCCATGTCACTCCCTCCTGGGGTGTTGCTGCGGCTGCAATCCCACCTTCAGCTGTTTCTGGGGAGGTGGTCCCGGGTCACCCAGCAGTTGCATGAGCAGCTGTGCGGTTGTCTGAAATTTGCCACGCTAGTTTACCCGCTGGGTCGGGTCTTGCTTCAGCGACTGTTTTGAATCCTTTGGGGACGTCCCTTCAACCTCTCGTGATCGCTGGGTTCGGCCTCAGGGGCTCTTGCATCGATTGCTGCATTGCCGGCTTTCTCTTTGGGTTTTTCACCTTGGCACCTACCCAAGCCTTTCTGGGTGATACCCCTGGTCGATGGCAGACATGACTATTCTGTCACAAAGTGGAGAGTTCAAAAGCTCCCTTCGCCTCTCTGAGGGAACCAGGTACTGGGTCGTGGTTCCTGGTAGGCTCAAAACTGTAATTAACTGATGCTCTAGACTAATATAATGGATATCAGTCTATTAGCTTCAGGGCATCTCCGGTGTTCAACCCAGAAAATGGCGTTTCGTTACATTCAATGCTGGTTTTGTGTAGGGGGAGCCCATTCATCTCCCTGGAGCTATAGGATTGATATGCACTACATTAGTCTGGGGCTTTAGTCAATGGAGTTCTGCCTACCGGGGACCAGAGCTGGAACCTGGCCTCCTCAGAGAGGCACAGGGAGCAATGGCCTAAGGAGACCCCCATTTGTATTTGTGGTATTCCTTGTCTACTATCAACCAGGGTTAGGCACCCATAAAGGTAGGCATCTCAAAACAAACCCCACATAGTAGGAAATTGCAAAAACCCAAGACCAAACAGAGAAACAGAATTCCCTAAAGGGAAACAAAAACAAGCAAACATCATTCACTACTACCGCACGGCTTGTCCGCTCAACCCTCCCCTTCTCGGGAGGGGGAGGGGAAAGCCCCAGACCTATGCACAGGCTACTCACACCTTAGTTCATGACTGAAGCGCTCTGGAGTGGTTATCGACTCTGGCCTCAGATTCTAGTGGGATTTTGTGGCCTTGTGGTGTTTCCTGCTGTTTGTGGCGAGGTGACCAGGAGTAACATAATGTACTGAGGGATGCATGCACTTAGGGCTGCCTTCCCTGTGTGCTCTCTGAGTACTACCCTTGGGATCTAGGTTTTCCCTTCCCTAGGACTTATGTGCTTCACTTCCGTAGAGTTTCCTGCTGCCCTGCAGTTGCCCCGCCCTTTGGGCCAGCTGGGGTTTAGTGGCCTTTGTTTGGCCTTGGGTAGGAATTGTTTTTGTTGCTAGTTTGGGGCGGCGAGGTGTTGTGCAGCACACCTACCAACGCGGCAGCCATGTTCCCTGTTCCTCCTGTGGTGGTTGTGCTTCTGTGGGTTTTTTCTTTTCTTATTGTTTATTGCTTGAAGGAGGTCTGTCAGACTATTAGTGACCCCCTAAGGTATTTTGGTGGCCCTCCTTTAGGCCCCCATGCTTGTACACCTCTCAGGGATCCAGTTATAGCCCTATTCCCTCTTGATGACATTCTCATACAAGGGCTTATCTGGCTTTGCAGCACCATTGCCTGGGCTTTCCATAGGCTGAACCCCCTACGGTCCCTGGAAAACCCCATCGGGGCTTGGGACCCATGGATGCATTTTCCAAGTCCCATCTTGCCTTGTGCGAGGTTGAAGGTTGTTCATTGCCCTTGTCTCAGGGTGACAGTCACCTGTTTTGCCTCTATCATGCTGCCTGTTGGGTTGGTGACACCTACAACTCGGAGTCTTGGGAGACGTGTTCCCAGCTCGTATTCCAATTCACCCATTCTTCCTCGGGAGTTTTTCAGGGTCAGGCAGCGTCTGCGTTGCATCGTTGGTTTTGGTTGTTGCAGTAAGGTCGGACTTGGGGGCATTGGTCGCTTCGGCCTTGGTTCAGTCTGCGCCCCTGGGTCAGTTCCCTGCTGTTGTGGTTCCACAGCTCCTCCCTCCTCTCCTGCCAGCTTACTACCATTTGAGGGTTTCAGGGTTAGGGCGGGGTTTAGTTGGGGATGAGACTCGGGCAGTTTCAGGGGGGAGCTGCCCTATTCATTGCGGAGACACAGGCCTTTGAGCTTGCTCCTCCCGCCAAGACTTCTGAGCCTTACCAGCAGGCTACCTTCTAGTTGGCTTGCTCTTGGACTCTGCCTTTTATCTAGGGTGGTGGGCATGGAGGGCGGCTCTGCCCCGGGGCCTCTGTTGGGGGTTCTCTGGGGCTATGGGGAAGCCAGCTCGCAGTTCTGGGGGTATTTGCCCCTGCTTGGGGCAAGTGTCTTCTGGGTGAGGAGGGGGTTGTCCCTCCTTTTCATCTGCTTTGTTTCCCCCAAGTTGCAGGCATGATTTCCACTTCTTTTCATTGGACGCATTTAATTTGTGGTGGCTATCTTGCATTTCGGTGGGCGCTATCCCACCTGGCTACCAGGGCAGCGCTGCAGTTTGTTTACATGTGACTGCTTGGCATGTGAGCTCACGTTTTGGGGGTGTTTACTGTGAAGAGCCCCTTCGGTTCCCCAGAGCTATACCAGGCTGATGTGCATATATTAGACCGTGGCAACATTCAACCAATGGAGTTCAAGGCCTACCGGAGACCAGAGCCAGAACCTGGCCCCCCTCAAGAAGAGGCACGAGGAGCAATGGCCTAAAGACACCCCCCGTGTAATTGAAAAGCAATCTTTGTCCGCCATCTACTAGATCAGGCACCCAGAAAGGTAGGAATTCCAAAACAAACTACTGATGGTCAAAAATTGCAAACTGAAAGCTGAACTAGCAAACAGAACTCCCCAATCAAAAACAAGGAAACAAACATGACGTCACTACAACCGCTGCACATCTATCTACGCAACACAACACCCCCCTCCCTGGGAAGGGGACGGGAGTATCCCAGACCTCCATGCCGGCTATTCTCCTTAGTTCAAGAGACTGTTGTGTCGGTGGTGGTCGATCAACTCTGGCTCCATCATTTGAGCAGTGCTACAGTGCGGTGTTGTTGCTCTGTGTTGGTGGCGTATGAGCCAGGAGTAACACAAGAGTACTGGGGCTGCATGCACCTAGGGCCACCGTCCCTAGGTGCCCAAGTACTGCCCCTGTGGCCTATGGTTGTCTTCCCTGAACAGTTTGGGAACTACCTCCGCATGGTTTTGTTGCTGCTCGGTGATTGCCCACCCTTGGGGGTTCAGCTGGAATGGTTCTTACTCCTGTTTGCCCTTAGGTAGGAGGTAGTTTCGTTGCTGGCTGGGGCGCGAGGTACTGTGCAGCTGTCTGATATACGCATAGCGACTGGCTCTGTTCACCTGAAGACGTGCTTTTGCAGGGTTTTTCTTTTATTGTTGTTTTGTTTTGCCTGGTGGGAGTCTGCCAGGTGTGGCAGTAGGACCACTTGTATGATTTTGGTGGTCCTTCACTAGGTCCCCATGTTTGCACACGTTGCAGGAGTTCAGCTTTTAGTTTGTTTGCTTGGTAGCTCTGGGATAACCGGTTAGCAGTACCTCGCTTGGGCTTCCCTTAGCAGTTAGCCTAAGGGGCCCTGGAAATCTCCATTGGGGTTCATTAGTTCGATGGAGGAGACCTCCGAGTCCCACCTCGCTTTGCCCGAGTTTGAAGGTTGCTCTGTCCCCCTTGACTTAGGGTGACACTCACCATCTTTGCCTCCGCCATGCTGCCTGTTGAGTCAATGGCACCTTTGACCTGGAGTCCTGTGAATGGTGTTCCTTGCTTGTACACCAATTCACCCAGTTCACTGAGACTGATATTCGGGTGCAAGCAGCTTCGGCATTGCATGCACGGTTTAGATTGCTGCAACGTGCAAGGTTGCCTGCCTTTCTGGATGCCCCACAGCTGCCCTGCTTTGGTTATAGGGACCCGGACTTGGGGGTGTTAGTCGCCTCGACTTTGGTTTCATCTGTACCCTCTGCTGTTGTTCATCTTACATGGGCCCCCTTTATCCCAGCTTTTCCAGTGGACTCTACTTTTTCTCCAGAGGCAGAGGGTTTGGAGGACTGCTCAACCCCGGGTCCTGATGTTCAGGTTCCAGGGGCTGGGGAGGAATTGACTTGGGGGGGCTTAGGCTCTGTTTGACCCCACTTGGGTGTTGGTTCCCTCGGCGCAGGGCTTGTTGTTACAGGGGGGGGGATTCATATCCCCCCTCCCTGTTCGAGTTAGATGAGTGTGACTCCTCCCTGGGTTTGATTCCGGATTCTCTTGGGTTCTTCGGTTCCCTCCTTCCAGAAGTTTTCGGCTTCCTGCATCACACCAACGGTGGTGCGGGAAGCCCTTGTGGTTTACCTCTTGCGAGACCCGGATTACGCCTCGGTAATGAATCCTTCTTCTTTCGAGTTTAGCCCCCCGTTTCCTTGCTGGGTGCGTTACGAGGTGCTGGAGTCTTCCTGATTGGTGGACTGCCCTTTCTTTTCATTGGGGGTGTGGCATTCGTTCTGTTGGACCCACACGCTTGAATGGTGGGAGTTGACTACAGTTGTTCAGGTTTACCTAGGGGGCGAGTTTGAGCACCTCAATGCGTGCTTGTTTGCCCCCGTCCTTCCTCGTGATCTCGGACAGGTGCAGATTCACACGCAGGTTCCCTTCCTTTCGGTGTCCCTGGTGGCAAAGGATTTGTGTGCCCGTGGGCATTTGGCTTCAGTCTTGGGCTTCTTTTCCCTGCTGGAGCTGTCTTCAGACTAGCTCGGGGAGGATGTGGAGGAGCTGGGATCTTGGCCTGTGTGTTTGCTTCGGCAGCTCGGGCGTCGGCTACTTTGTTGAAGTTGTTTGCTCCGATTCTGAAGGAGGCGGTGTGTCTGTTCTTTGCTTCTCGCCTCACGTGGCGACAGGCAGTGCTCGTCCACTGTTTGGAATTGGCTTGGGTCCCTGGCTCTTAGATTTTCGTCCCCTTTTTGTCCATTGCAGTTTGCAGAGTCTGCGGTGGTACATTTTCTGCAAGTGGCTTTGTTTAGTTATTGGCCTATGTCAAACTTGTTGGTTCTCCGGGGGAGGGGGGGGGGCATGGTTGTCCTGTCCGGAAGGGTCATGCCAGGTCTCGGGGTTCGTTCGGTCATCATAAGGCAGTACTGCCAAATTCGGGACCAGCAATTCCTGAGGAGCCATCGGTGTCTGGTCGGCGCAGTGATTGCTCTGAGTGTCAGTCGGGCTCTCATGGGGTCATCGACCCTTTCGCGGGTCACCCCGTTGACGGGGTGATAAGGGAGGCTTGCGCTGTTTGCTCTCATCCGATCCCACGATTTGTGGACATTTCGGGTCATTTTCTCCAGCCTGCGGTGGCGTTGGGTCGCTCCTTCTCCTTCGGGGGAATCGGGGCTGGCAGGGCAGGCCTCTTCCCCTGCGCTCTGTTGGGTTATCCTGGAGTGGGTTTGCTTGGGTGTGGTCGAAACAACAACGTCCCTCAGGTGGGTTTCCCGCCTGTTTTCAGTTCTGAAATGGGACTGTGTGGATCTGTGATTCATACTGGACTTGTCTCGTCTGAACCCCAGGGTCTTATGCCCCTCCTTTCGGATGACCACTGTCTCAGGTCCGGCTGCTTTTGGCACCGGGTGCCTGGATGGTGTCTCTGGACCTCCGGGATGTGTATTGGCACATCCCGATTCATCCGGGGTTTAGGGACAGGCTTACCACTTTTGTTGCATTCGGTTTGAATCTGGCACCTCGTGTGTTCACACGCTTTACCTGGGTCATTGTGACCCATTTGTGTCTATTAGAGGTCCGGGTTCTGGCTTACCTTGACAACTGGCTGGTGTGGGCTCACAGCCAATCCACGTGTCTGCTAGCCAGGGATTTGGTTCTTTCCCAGTTCGCAAGGTTCGAGTTCTTGGTGAACTGGAGGAAGTCCCATTTAGTTCCCTCTCAAGTTCGAACTTGGCTGGGTCTTGTGTGGGACTCTCGGACCGCTTCCTTGTCTGTCTCTTCCTCCTGCGACGCTGTTGTGGCTACAGTCTCGCCTACGACTGTTTTTGGAGGACACCCGGGTCACAAGTCGGTTGTTCGAGCAGCTGTGCGGGAGCCTGTACTTCGCCGTGCTGGTCTACTCAGTCGAGTCGGATCTGGCTTTGGCGGCTGTTCTGGTTTCTTTGGGGACGTCCCTTCCATCGCTCTCGCATTTGTTGGGTTCAGATCCCAGGAGCCTTGCATTGGCTGCTGCATCGCCAGCTTCCTCTGCCATTTTTTCGGGGTTCTGTGCCATGGCGCCTCCCCGAGCCCTCGTTCATTGTGTTCACAGATGCTTCGTCTCTCGACGGGTTTTGTGACCAGTGCTCACCAGGCCAGCCTAGATCGGTGGGATCCATCCTACCACCAGGCTCACAGCATGGCACGGGAGTTTGCGGCGGTGTGGCATTTGCTTCAAAGGATTTGTGTCGCCTCACAGAGCAATGATCCGGCTCCATTCGGACTGCTCCCCTGTGGCTCATTGGCTGAACTGCGAGAGTTCGGTGTGGTCCTTGGCTCTTTGGGGCTGGTCGCTTCAGGTGACTCGTCTTCTGAGTTCTCGGGATTTGGCTCTCCTGGCGGTTCATGTTCAGGGGGTGTCAAACGTCCTGGTGGATGGTCTGTCTCGGTTGATTCCCCTATCCATGGAATGGATGGTTGACACCGACTCGTTCAGTTGGGTCTGCCGGAAGTACAGGCGTACGGAGGTGGACCTCTTTGCATCGGCGTGGTCAAGGCATCTACCAATGTATGTGGCTCCCTTCCCAGATTGCGAGGCCGTCGGGGTCGATGCCTTTCGGCTGGACCGGTCGAGATTGGGTTACCTGTACCTCTTCCCACCGGTTCGGTTGTTGCTCCAGGTCCTGGCTCGCTTTCCAGGGAAGAGTAGTCCTGTTGGCTCCTTGGTGGCCCGTCCAGCACTGGTTTCAGGCACTTCTTGCTCGATATCTGGACCCGAGGGTCTTCCTGTGGCTGCGCCTATTTCAGCAGATCGGTTCGGTCCGGTACGTGGATGGTTCGATCTTCTCTTCCACTCTTTGCATCTGGTCTTTTTGACACAGGTTTATCACCACTTGTATGGTGAGCAGGTGGCTTAGTTGATGGTGTCTCACCTTTGAGTTTCATCTCTATGGCAGTGTGAAATTTCCTGGTGGACCTTTCGACATTTTTTGTCTCTTCATATGGATATCTTCGATTTCTTATCAGGATTTTTTGTCCTTTCTCTCTTGGTTGTTTCAGGACCATCATCTTATGCCAGATACTGTTGCCTCGTATCATGCCGTGCTAGCAGAGCCGCTGCAGCTTGCATTCGAGGTGGATGTCACTTCTGCTCCATTTCGCAAGTTTTCTCGGGCGTTGTTTCGCTTCCGCCCTTCTCAGTGCACCACCTGAGCTGTCCTGCTCGTTGAACCGGGTGCTCTCTTTTTTCTTTTCTCCTCGGTTTGTGGTGACCCCCCTTAGTTCAGGACTGTTTTTCTAAGGCTCCTTTCTTGTTGGCATTGGCCTCTGTGGGTCGAGTCAGGGAGCTTCATGCTCTCCTCCGGCGCAGGGGTTTCTGCTCTCTCAGTCCTCGTGATTGTTTCGTTCGTTTGCAGCCGTCTCCTTCTTTTCTGATTTCCGGCGGGGTCTTTGAGTTGTTGATGCTTGGTGTGTTCGGCCGGGGTGCATCATGTTTTGTGTCAGGTTACGGCTCTTCGCCATTATTTGCGCGCCACGGCCTCCGTGGCAGGGGACGCGCTTTGGGTGGACCTGGTTTCTCTTCTTCCCTGTTCCAGGGCAAGGGTATCCCAGGTTGTCCGCAGGATTATTCGGTCCAGCCAGCTGCAGTCTATCCCCATGCCCACGACGTTCGTAAGTTTGCGACTTTGACTGTCTTTTTTTGTAACATGTCCTGGGCTGACATTCGGGCACTGGGATTACGGAGGTCGAAACAGATTCCTGGCCACACGGTACCTCGTTAATGTTCCGGGCCCTTCTCGGGCGTGTGTAGCCTTGGGTTGCAGGTTGCAGCCAGTTGTCTCGACTTTGAGTTGAGGAGCGAATGACGGCTGCCTCCCGGGTAATGGCATGGCCTCTTCTTTATCTTTGGTTAGGTAGCTCCGGGGAGCCGAAGGAGGTCTCTGCAGAAAATCGACGTTGAATGTAATGAAACACAATTTTCTGGGCGAGACCTGGAGGCTCCCTGGCATCCCTCCCTCCCTCCGGTCGGCTGTTTTTCTGGGGGGAAGCCTCTACAGCTCCCCGGAGCTTACTAGGCTAATATGTTAATGTCAGACTTTGGCATCAGTCATGTGTATGGTGTTCTTATGGGCCTACCGGGGACCACGAGCCAGAACCTGGCCCCCTCTGGCAAGGGAAAAGCAATGGCCTATAGAAACCCTGTGTGATTGGAAGCATTCTATGTCTGCCATCAACCGGGTTAGGCATCCCAAAAACAAACCCCTATTCTGGTGAAAATTGCAACCAAAAGCCAAACGAATGGATAGAACTCCCCAAATAAAAACGAGCAAACTAGTATGACGTCACCCGTTGTTGCGCCGCTGTCGGCGCAGCTCCCCCCTCCCTGGGAGGGGGAAGGGGTAGCCCCAGACCCACCGTGCTGGCGATCCACACCCCAGTTCTTGAGGGTGATGCTATCGGCTCGGTTGTGTGCTCTGGCTCCAATCTTTTTGCGGCACTGTGCCTTGTGTGTGACAGCTGTATTCCAGGGGTGCGAGAGCCAGATTCTTCAGTACTCAGGCTGCATGCTCCTAGGGTTCCCTTCCCTAGGTGCCTTGTAAGTACTGCCCTTGGAGCTTGGGGTTGCTTTCCACAAGTTTCTCGGGATCTACCTCTGTGGGTCCGTTTAGCTTCTCGGTTTTTCAGCCGCCCTTTGAGTACTTGGGTGTTTTCTCTCCCTAGTTTACCTAAGGGTAAGAGGCAGTTTTTGCTCTGGTAAGGGCCACAGGGTGGTGCGCAGCTTGTTGTCACCTATCACAGCGGCCGGCTCTGTTCCTTGGGGTACGTTGTCCTCTTGCGTGGTTTTGTTTTTCTTTTTGCCTTGGTGGGGGGTTCTGCCCTATTTGCCACTGGTGTTTGGCCTCACTCTGATACTTGGTAGTGCCCCCTGCTTGGTGCCCGTGAGTGTACACATCCCTGGGGTTCAGCTTTAGACAGTCTGTTTGGTAGTTTTGGGCGCCGGATTAGCAGTACCCTGCCTGGGATTACCTGAGCGCAAGTCCTCTTCAAGTAAATGCTCAGGACCCTGGGAATCCCCTAGGGGGACGCATGGGTCCGATGGATGTGACCCCCGGGGTCCCCCCTTGCTTCATGCGAGTTTGAGGGTTGTTCGGTCCCCTTGTCACAGGGCGACCCTCAGCTGTTTTTGCCTCCGTCATGCAGCCTGTTGAGTCTGTGACACTTTCGAACCTGAGTCCTGTGAGTATTGCTGCTTGCTGGTGACTCAATTTACCCAATCTGTGGATGAGCGTCTTCGGGTACAGGCTGTGCAGGTGTTGCAGTCTAGGTTTCGTTTGTTGTAACGCGCTCGGTTGGTTGATCACCCGGATGCCCCACGGCTGCCCCGTTTTGCTTATAGGGACCCGGACTTGTGGTGGGGGTCGCTTCGACCCTGGTTCAGTCCGCACCTCCTAGTCCTTGCCCTTCTGTTGTTCGTTCTGATCCCCCTCCCCTGCTTCCGGCCCCGAAACGTCTGAGGGTTTCGGAGTCGGGACAGGGGTTAGTTGGTCTTGAGACTCGAGCAGCCTTAGGATATGCCCCTTCCGATGTGGCGACAGAGGTATTCGAGTCTCCTCCCCCGGCTGAAGCCTCTAGGTTTGACCAGTGGACCTCATTCTATCTGGCTTCTACGGCTGCGCCGGCCTTGTCTAGTGGGGTCAGTGCTAGGGGGAAGGACTCAGCCCCGGGTCCTGCAGAGGAGGTCCCTGGGGCTGGGGAGGGGCTGACTTGGGGGGCCTTGGGCCCGCTGAACCCCGCCTGGATTTTTCTACCCTCTGAGCGGGGCTTACTGTTACAAGGAGTGGGGTTTTCTTTTCCCCCTCTCCCCCTCTTCGTACGAGTTGGACTTGGTGTCTGCCTCTTCCCTGGTTCGGTTCCGTGTTCCCCCGGGTGCTTCGGTTCCGTCTTTCCGGAGGTTTTCGGCTTATCGCATCCAATCTGTTGCGGTGCGGGTGGCTCTTGCGGCAAACCTCCTGCGTGACCCGGATTTTGCCTCGATAATGGATCCCTCAGCTTTCAAGCTTGGGACTTCGTTCCCTTTCTGGCTCCGTTACGAGATTCTGGAGTCGTCCTGGCTGGTGGACTGTCCTGTTTTTGTCTTGGAGGCTTGGTACTCCTGCCGTCCCCGCACGCTTGAGTGGCGGGAGGCTTCAACAGTGCGTCAGGTTTTCCTGGGGGGGCGACCTTGAGCACTTCAATGAGTGCTTGTTTGCTCCTGCCCTTTCCCGGGATGTTGGTGTCATTCAGGCGGCGCAGATGGTGGAGGACTTGCGAGCTCGGAACCTTTTGGTTGCTGCCTTGCACTTCTTCTTTTCCCTCCTGGAGCTGTCTTTCGACTGGCTCACGGAGGATGTGGGGGCGCTTGGGGCTGTTCCTGGGTCTGGCACCTTGGCTTCGGCGGCTAGCTCGTCAGCTACCTTGCTGATCATCCCGATCTTGCGGGATGTGGTTGCTCTGTTTTATGCTCCAGACTCACATGTCAGCAGACGGTGCTTGCTTCCTCTGTGAAATCCTCTTGGGCCTTGGCTCCTAGGACGTCTTCCCCTTTTTGTCCTCTCTTGTTTGAGGCTTCCGCCGTTGCGCAGTATATTCAGGCTGCTTCGGCTTCTTACCGTAAAATGTCAGACTTCCTGGTTCTCCGGGGGTCCTGTGGTGGACCTTCCTGGAAGGGTCGTGCCAAGGCTCGGGGTTCCTCTCGTCGTGGTAGGCCACTGTTGTCAGATTCGGGTTCGGCTTCTCCTGAGGACCCGCCTTCGTCTGGTCAGCGCGGTGTTCGCTCTGTGCGAGGTTCTGGGTCTTGTAAGGGGCGCCGGCCCTTTCGCAGTTTGCCCCCATTGATGGGGCGATGGGGCGGGGAGGCTTGCGCTGTTCGTTCACACCTGGTCCCACGATTTGTGGGCATTTCGGGTTGTTTTGCACGGCCTCCGGTGGCGTTGGGTGGCCCCTTTCCCTGCGGGGGGGTGGGGGGTTCGGGGCTGGCGTGGCAGGCTTCTCCCCTGCGCTCTGTCAGATCATCTTGGAGTGGGTTTGCTTGGGCAGTGGTCCAAAATTATGACGTCCCTCAGATGGGTTTCCCTGTCTGTTTCCAATCCCAAAACAGGACTGCACAGACCTGCGGTTCATTTTTGACTTGTGCCGTCAGAACCCCTGGGTTCAATGCCCCTCCTTTCGGATGACCACGCTGTCCCAGGTTCGACTCCTGTTGGAGCCGGGCGCTTGGATGGTGTCCTTGGACCTCCAGGATGCTAATTGGCACGTCCAGATTCATCCAGGGTTCAGGGACTGGCTCGGTTTTGTTGTGGGGCTTCGTGCTTACCGCTTTCGTTGTCTCCCGTTCGGTTTGAACCTGGCACCTCGCGTTTTCACGTGCCTCACGCGGGTCATGGTGACCCGTCTGCGTCTGTTAGGTGATCGGGTGTTAGTCTACTTCGACGACTTGCTGGTTTGGACTCCCAGCCAGTTCGCTTGTCTGCTGGCCAGGGATCTGGTTCTTTCTCAGCTTGCCAGGTTCGGGTTCTTGGTGAACTGGAGGAAGTCCCATCTGGTTCCCTCCCAGGTTCGGACCTGGCTGGGCCTTGCGTGGGACTCTCGGACCGCTTCCTTGTCTCTTCCTCTGGAGTCTCTTCTACGGCTGCAGTCCCGCATGTGCCTGTTTCTGGGGGGCTCCCTGGTCACCCGGCGGTTGCTCGACGGGTCTGTGCGGGAGCCTGAACTTCGCGATGCTGGTCTACCCGCCGGGTCAGGTTTGGCTTTGTCGGCTGTTCTGGTTCCTTCGGGGATGTTCCTTCCGCCTCTCTCAATCGCTGGGTTCAGGACCCCGGGAGCTTTGCGTCGGTTGCTGCATCGCCGGCTTCCTCTTCGGATTTTTCAGGGTTCAGTGCCTTGGCTCCTACCCGAGCCCTCGCGCGATGTGTTCACGGACGCGTTGTCTCTTGGCTAGGGCTTTGGGACCAGTGCTCACCAGGCCAGCCAGGTAAGCATTGGGGTCCATTCTTCTGTCGAGCCCACAGCACTGTGCGGGAGTTCGCAATGGTGTGGTTTCCTCTTCGGAGGCTTTGAGTCGCCTGCGGGTCGACGATCCGGCTCCATTTGGACTGCTCCCTGGTGGTTCATTGTCTAAACCGGGGTGGTTCAATGCGGTTCTTGGCTCTTTGGTGCTGGTCGCTTCGGATGACTCATCTGCTGAGTTCTCGGGGTTTGGCTCTCCTGGCAGTTCACGTGCAGGAAGTGTCCAACGTCTTGGCCGACGGCCTGTCTCGTTTTGTTCCCCTCTCCACGGAATGGATGGTCGACGCCGACTCCTTCCGTTGGCTTTGCCAGACGTTCAGATGCTTCTAGGTGGACCTCTTTGCATTGAAGTGGTTGCGGAGCCTTCCCCTGTATGTGGCGCCCTTTCCCGACTGCGAGGTCGGCAGAGTCAATGCCTTTCGGTAGGACTGGTCAAGGTGTGGGTTCCTGTACCTCTTTTCCCTGGTTCAGCTGTTGCTCCAGGTCCTGACTCGCTTGGAGACTTACCAGGGGAGAGTTGTCCTCTTGGCCTTTTGGTGGCCGGCCCAGCTGTGGTTTCATGCGCTGCTTGCTCGTTGTCTGAACCCGGAGATTTTTTCGTGGCTCCTCCTCTTCCGGCAGATCGAACCGGTACGTCACGTGGATGATTCGATCTTCTCCTTGAGTCTTTGCGTATGGTATTTTTTACTTGAGTTTATCATCATCTCTATGGTGATCAGGTGGCTTCCCTGTTAGTGTCCCACCTGCAGGCTTCGTCTCGGCAGCAGTATGAAGTTTCCTGGCAGATCTTTTGGTTCTTCTTACATCTTCGTCGTTGTACAGTACTTCGCTTTCTGTTAGGGTGGTGTTGTCTTTTCTCTCTTGGTTGTTCCAGGACCATCTCCTTATGCCTAACACTGTCGCCTCGTATCGTGCGGCGCTGGTGGAGCCACTTCAGCTTGCTTTTGACTTTGATGTCACTTCTGCGCCATTTTGCAAGCTGTCTCAGGCGTTGTTTCACCTCCGGATTGCTCATGCGCCGCCTGAGCCGTCCTGGTCATTGGACAGAGCTCTTTTTCTTTCTTCTCCTCATTTTGTTGTGGCCTCTTCAGTTCCAGATTGTTTTTTGAAGGCTCTTTTCCTGTTGGCATTGGCCTCTGGGGATTGGGTAGGTGAGCATCATGCTCTCCTCCGGCGCAGAGGTTTCTGCTCCTTCGGTCGGGGTGATCGGTTTGTTCGTCTGCAGCCTTCTCCTTCTTTTCTGGCGAAGAATGAGAATGCTGCTTTCCAGAGGGGTCCCTGGGTTGTTGATGCTTGGTTGGTTAGGCAGGGGGTGCATCATGTTTTGTGTCCGGTTGCCTGTCTGTAACCAAAGTTGGACTGGCTACCAAATAGCCAGAAGAACAACTCTCCCCCTAGTAGGTCTCCAAGTAAGCTAGGGCCTGGAGCAACAGCAGAATTGGGGGGAAGAGGAACAGGGAACCCCCACCTCGCCCAGTCCTGCCCGAAGGCATCGACCCTGACTTCCTCGCAGTCGGAGAAAGGCGCCATGGATACCGTGAGATGCTATGACCACACGACGCAAAGTCCACCTCCTGAGGCCCGAATGTCTGGCAGAGCCAACAGAAGGAGTCGTCCACTCAGTGGAAGGGAAGGAAGCAGATCAGGCTGTCCGTCAGGACCATGGACACCCCTAACGTGAACTGCCAGGAGAGCCAAATCCCGAAAACTCAGCAGACGAGTCATCTGAAACAACCAGCCCCAAGCCAAGGACCGCATCGAACCCCTGCGGTACAGGGAAGGAACCACCAGGAAACAGTGTGTCTGGAGCCGGATCATCAATCAGCGAGCGAACCGAATCCTCTGGAGCGACATCCACACAGTCGTGAACTCCCGCACTGTGTAATGAGCCCGATGGAAGGATGGACCCCATCATCCCTGGGCGACCAGGTGAGCACTGGTCACAAAACCCCAGCCAAGAGACGACACGTCCAAGAACACATCAAGCGAGGGCTTGGGTAGGTGCCAAGGCACTGAACCCCAAAACTCAAAGAGGAAGCAACCAACGCAAAGCCCCAGGAAGCCGAACCCAGCAGTCGCGAGAGAGGCCGAAGGGACGTCCCCCAACAGAACCCGAACAGCCGACAAAGCCACACCCAACTCGGCGGGTAGACCATTATGGCAAAGATCAAGCTCCCGCACAAACCCTGGAGCAACCTCCGCGTGACCCTGGAGCCCCTTAAGAACGACGAAGGCGGGAACGCAAGCAAAGCAGAGCCACCGGAGGAAGAGACAAGGAAGCGGTCTGAATGTCCCACACAAGACCCAGCCAAGACCGAACCCAAGAGGGAACCAGACGGGACTCTCTCCACTTCACCAAGAACCCAAACCCGGTGAGCTGTGAAAGAACCAAAACCCTGGCGAGCAGACACGCAGACTGGCGGGGAGCCCAAACCAGCCCATCGTTGAGGTAGGCCAGAACCTGAACACCTAACAGACGCAAGCGAGCCACCACAACCTGAGTAAGGCGTGTGTAAACGCGAGGCACCAGATACAAACCAAATGGAAGACAAAGAAAACGATAACCCTGACGCTCCACAACAAAACCGATCCAGTCCCAGAACCGAGAATGAATTGGGGCATGCCAAGACACGTCCGCGAGGTCCATGGACACCATCCAATCGCCTGGCTCCAACCGAAGATGGACCTGGGACAGTGTAGCCATCTGAAGGAAGGGGCAAAAACCCACGGACCAGACGGTACAAGTCCAGAATGAACCGGAGGTCCGCGCAGTCCCATGTAGGGACTGGAACAGGTGGGAGCCCACTGGGGGAACGAGGTCGTATCGACCATGCCTATTGAACCACTTCGACAAAAACCCGACAGAGCACAGGAGAAGAGGCCCATAAAAGAACCGACGCACCTACGAGTACCCGAACGGCACGTAGGGCGATACCCCGGCCGAACAGAACAGAAGGCATGAATCCGGCACCACTGACCCACCACGATGGAAGAACCTCTGGCACAACCCTTCCGGGAAGGCCCTCCCTATGAGCCCCCCAAAGGATTAACAAGTCCGACATAGGACGACAACGAGACGAAGCTGCCCGCAGATACTGGACAACTGCAGACTCTACAAACAGCAATGACTAAAACAGGTGAAGAAAACTGAAGAGCCAGGGCCCAAGTGGATTCCAGGGAAGAAGTGAGCACCGCCCGCCAACAGAACGGATGCCAAGCCTCCAATGAGAAAAGAGGGCAGTTTGCGAACCAGGACGACCCTAGAACATCATAATGAACCCAGTAAGGACAAGAAGATCCATACACGAAGAACGCGAAACCACTACGAAGGTGTAAGACAGTTCGGGCAGGAGGTAAGCCGCAAAGGCACCACATGGGACTGGACATGGCAAGCCGAAAACCTCCGGAAGACGGAACCAAAGAACCCACGGAAGTTTGGAACCGAACCCGGGGAGGGGTAGAACGCCAAAACCAATGCGTAAGAGGAGAAAGCCACTCCTTGCAACACCAAGCCCTGCTCAAAGGGTACAAAATCTTCAGGCAAGGTCCAACGGGGCCCAAGGCCCTCCCAAGGCAACCCTCTCTCCTGCCCCAGGATCCCCATTCTGAGGACCCAGAGCCAAACCGTCCTCCCCAAAGAACCGGCCTCACAAGAAAAAGCCAGGACAACCAAAAAAACACTAAAAAAGGGGGCCCACTGGTCAGACCCATACACATCGGCAGGAGGAACAGGCTCGAATGCCTCCACCACTACCCCAGAAGGGGACACCCCCGAGACAACCCGAATCTCAACACCAACTAGATCCTGTCCTGCCTCTGAACCCGCAGATGGGTTGGAGCCGGAAGCAAGAGGGTAGCCCAGGGTCCTTAGCCTTGGTAACACGCTAAGGGAAGCCCAGGCAGGGTACTGCGAACCGGCGCCCAAAACTACCAAGCAAACTTCTAAGGCTGAATCCTCAGGACATGTCCATTCAGGGGGGCCAAGCAGGGGGTTACCACCAAAAACACAGATATATATATAAGAGAAGGACCCTAAAGATAAAGAGGGAGCAACCGACCAAAGACAGACCCCCTCCCCCCCCCCCCCACCTGGTAGGAAAAACAAAAACAAAAAACCCACAAGGGGACAACGTACCCAGGCAGAACAGAGTCAGACGCTAAATTAGGTGATAACTAGCTGTGCAGTACCCTACACAGCTAGTTGCTTATCCACCAGTGATGAAAAGTACCTCCTACCCAGAGGCAAACAAGGGCAACAAGACCCCAACTGACTCCAAGGGCGGTCAAGTATCAAGCAGTAAGAGACACAGCAGAGGTAGATCCCAAGGTGACTTGTGGAAGGTGGCCCCAAGCCCCAAGGGCAGTACTTACTGGGCACCTAGGGAAGGAAACCCTAGGCGCATGTGGCCCGAGTACCGTAGAATATTACTCCTGGCTCACACACCACCTATAGAGACAGACCATGCCACAAGGCACAGACACTGAAACCAAAGCAGGAGCCAGAGGCACATATGACCTGCCAGTATCACATCAGCCAAGAACTGGTGGGTGGATTGCCGGCGTGAGGGTCTGGGGCTCCCCCTTCCCCCTCCCGGGAAGGGGGGGAATTGCACAGACAGCTGTGTGGTGGCGTGATGACGTCATGCTCGTTTGCTACTTTCCATTTGGGGAGTTCTGTCCACTCGTTTGGCTTTCGGTAGCAATTTTTCACCAGAATAGGGGATTGTTTTTGGGTGCCTACCTTTCTGGGTGCCAGACCCGGTCGATGGCAGATATAAAATGCTCCCAACCACATGGGGGTTTCTATAGGCCAGTGCTCCTCATGCCTCTCTGAGGGGGCCAAGTTCTGGCCGTGGTCCCCGGTAGGCAAGAACTCCATGCACATTGGCTGATGCCAGAAAGTTATACATATCCATATCAGCCTGGATAGCTTCAGGGAGTCAACATGCTCCCCCCAGAAAACATAAATTTATATTCTATAGAAAGATGAAAAGCATGATTCAAGTCAAGCCTAGCCTCGGTCTGAGCTTGTGGAGTAGAAGAACTCCCAGAACCCTATCAACCAGGTTAACCAGGTAACATGACTGAAGTATATATCTGGATAAAAGGTTATAACAAAGGGGATATTTAATAAGATTTAAATATATCAACACAAAATTTATTTTGAAACAATAGATATTAACTGGACAATGTTAGATTCAAGAAAGACCTGGGTAAATACTGGTCTGAAAGCAGGGTTGTTGATTTCCTCAACAAATTACCAGGTAACATAATAGACATGGGATTGGTGGATTGTTTTAAGCTTAGGATAGATATATCATATGAGTTATATCCACCTAAATGAGTGAGTTTGAGTGGATATAAATAAGAGCTGTCCCCTATGGAGCAATAGGCCTTCTGCAGTTTATTCTATTATTGTCTTTATGTTCATATTTATATCAGTTGCATTTTCAAAAACTAATTTTCACTACCTCTTTTAATATTACATATTACAGTACTTTCTTGCTTTGTCCAGTAAAAAACAAAATTTGTAAAATGCTGTATAACATGATAATTTGTCAATACATCAAGTTAATATTGGCTTGTTGTAATACTGTTCCCTTATTGCTTAGCATACTGTTTCAATAAAATGTTATGTTCTATACTTAACAAATTATTGATGTACATACTTGAATGGGAATTTTCACATCTTGACTATCATAATTCATGTGCTTGTTATGTTTATATCTTATATTTTGCTTATAAATTTGTGTTATTACACCCTTGATTCCATATACAATTTTACTCGAGTATTATTTAAAGATAGGTTCCTTTTTTTTCTAGGTATATATGTAAGTGAAAACAACACGAATGTGCCTTCCCGCTATCTGGGCATAGGAATCAGACTAGAAGATGATGTCCTTATAACTGAAGATGGTATGGAAATACTCAGTAACTCCTGTCCAAAACACCCAGATGAAATAGAAGCTATTGTGGGTGCCGACTATAAGTAATTTTGCTGTGTGTTTTGTAATGTGTTCCGCTTTGTGTTCTGAGGTACATGCATAATTTTTTGAGCATGGTTCCTTCAGTCACGCCCTGACTCAGGCCTTCTTGGGCACCGTAATATCACCTGGGGTGCTCATTGACCTGTGCCTCACAGTGACAAGTAACTTTTCAAATGATCTTGAGGAGAGACATGGAAGATGAAGTTAAATATCCATCACAAAGGAGACTGCTCATTATGACACCAAAGAGCAAAATCATACAATTAGCATCCTTTCTGAGAAATTACTGGAAACAGAAGGATAGGCCATTATTCCTCTGCTGACTACTCAATACACTAACTTGCACTAGAGCGCAGAACCATCTCCACACTACGGTAGTGAGAGGAGCAGGCAACCCTCACTTGTAGCCTTGCATTGCTCCACCAATCATCCCAGCTCTGCAGAGATCAATTCAATCAAGTCACCTGGTTGAATCTTGATGCTTTTTATTTTTGTGCTGTCCATTGCTTAATGTTCACTTAACTGCATGTGGCCAGTCATTTGCACTCTTTTGTCTGATGCCATTTCACTGGGGTTGTTTTCAGCATGGCCTGCCAGTGTTCCCCAGTTGGGTTCTCCAGACCACTGTTTTCCAGTGCTCTTCTCTGACCTTCCCACACAACTACATTTGGATCAGTGTTCTTGTTGCTGTGGGCATTCTGTTGGGTCTATATCCCACTCTTGTTGGGTTTATCTGTTCATGTGAGTCTTACTTGCCCTGCCATTTTCTCTTGGATTTTATCCCTCTAGTACTCAAAATGCAGAGTTTTGTGGCCTCTAATTCCTTGATTTATTGTGCTTTCTTCTTTCATCTGCTACCTGTATTCCACCAGGTAACATTTTTCCTACCTTTAAGGCTAGGCCAAGGCCACTAGGAGTTTTTTCTTAGATTTTTTGGTGGGCTTCTCGTGGCAACTGTTGCTGGGTAAGTTTCTCATGTTACAAATTAAATTAAGAGCTTTCTGGGTGTTCTGAAACATTTCTTTCTGAGTGACACTTCAGGCACTCCCTTTCATGCCCCTTATGTCCTGACTATCTGTGCATGTTTGTGTGGCCTTGGCTTCAAGTGAGGAGTGCCTGCTCATTGAACAGTGTTAAGATGGTATTTTGCTTTATGGCCTCATGACCTTAGTCTTTTCCAGTCTTTCCTCTCCTCTCTTAACAATCTGGCTCCTATCCATTTCAAAGTTGAATGGGAATCTAATTCCCTCCTTCCTCTTTTTGACGTTCACATTCACAGCTCTGTGTCCAGGTTCTCTTTCTCTGTCTACCGCAAACCCATGCATAGTAGCATATACATTCACTTCTTTTCCTACCATCCTCCTTCTGTTAAGAAAAGTGTCCTCGTCTCTCTCTTCCTCCGCGCTCTATGCATCAGCGACTCTCACTTTCTTGATTCTGAAATTGTCTTTATCTACAAATCATTCTCTCGCCTTGGTTACCCTTTGCATTTCATCAACTGTGCCTACTCTCAAGCTAAACGAAATTTCTTTCATCCTAAACCTGCTTTCAACACTAGTAGTGCTGTACTATGCCTTCCCTTTATATCTGAACTTAAACTTTTACTAATACCTTTCGTCCTCTTGACCTAAAGCTCGCCTTTCGACAAACTAACGCACTTTGTAGCAATCTAGTTCACACTGCTCCTCCTGCTTCTAATGCTGCTGGTGTCTGCTCTATTTCCTGTTTGTCTTGTCCTCTCCAATACTTTGGCGAAACTGGCCGTACACTTAATGACAGACTTAAAGAACACAAGAGAAGTGTTAAGTCTTCAGACACTAACAATGCTCTCTTCTGTCATGTGAGGGATTCTAATCATCCTATTGATTGGTCTTCCTCCAAAATAATCTTTCCTGCCTCTACTCTACACAGACGCCGTCTTGTTGAATCGGCTCTAATACACAATGTACCCAACATGAACTTGAGTCCTGGCTTTGTTGCTGTTGACTCTTCCCTTTCACAGTACATACTCAAATGCTCTAATCTTTCTAACAAACGTGACCTAACTTAAGCTTACCCTTCCATTTATCTTTCTTTCTCTTTCCTTTTCTTTCTCTCTTCTCTCTCTTTTCTGTTCATTGTTTTCTCTTACATTCCCTTGCTATCCTCTTCTTATTCCTATTACTATCCCCTTTCTCATTCGGTGGTTATAATAGGAGCTGCCTCGTATGGGCCAATGGGCCTTCTGCAGTTCTTATTCCTACTACTATCCCCTCTACTACACCTTACCGTTCGTACCTTTTGCCTTGCTCCTCACCTCTCTCTTGCCTATTTATTGCTTTGCATCTACTCTCTCCTCACAATTGACAGGATGGACCGAAAAGTCGTCGTCCCTTCACCTTCTAGTGTGTGGTCTGGTCAACATTCTTCAGCCACGTTATTGTGACTCATCGCCTGCTTAAGATGGTGCTGCCATCTAGTACTGGCTGGAGTAGTGAGTAGTTAGTAATCCAGTTTCTAGCACAGGAATAACAGGTTAGTTATTGATGGGAGGTTATCTTGAGATGATTGATTGATTTGATTGCCCAACGTACCCATCATGCAACAAGTGTTGATTGTTATGATTTTGATCTTTGAGGTCCTTAGTAGAAGTCTCCTTGGTGGTTGATTAAACTTTAGCTTCATTGTCTTCCCTCCTCAAGTTGGAGACAATCATTTCAAAAATATGTTTGTTATAGTGAGGCAGTGACATGTTGAAGACAGCCTGGTGGGAATACAGTGTCCGGCGAGGATCATGGCCCTAGCCGGAGGAGCAACCAAGAGGTCACTCGGAAACCAGTGTTTTGTAATACTCAACATCATATTCTTCATAGGCTGTGGCATGGTCCAGTATGTTCAAGGGATTCTCTTAAAAGAGGGGATAAATAAATGTGGATTTATTATACAAGTTAGATGAATATAAATGGCAAGAATCATATGAAGACTTATAACGTTCAAAAACACACACACTCTCTGCTGCTGTAAATTCATTCTAATTAATAAAAATTTTGATCAATTTATTGATAGTTAATGCTAGGCACATTTTTCTTATTTATTACCATTTATATGGTCTTTGTGTGTTTGTGTTTGCTTATTAATATATATATGTTTGGTGAACTATTAGCATATAATGACAGCTTCTTTTAATTACAGTGTATGAAAGAAAGAACCTTTATGGGGGGGGAGCCCCTTGAGGCTCCCTGAAGTTATTATCACTGAATTAATGCCTTACTATTAGGTGCCATCAGTCACGGAATTCTGTTGACCTACTGGAGACTACGAGCTAGAACCTGGCCCCCTCAGAGAGGCGCAGGGAGCAGTGGCTTATGAACATTTTACATTTAAAGTTTATTCATAATTGCCACCACCAGGCAGGCACCCAGAAAGTTAGGGGAAACCAAACAGACTACAATACTGCAGGGTTCAAACGAACCCGCAGCCTCAAAATTGCGAAAAGAACTCCCCTAACATTGAAAACAAACCACCAAAATTTTTTGAAATTAGCATAAGCTAGTTTGCCTCCCACCTCCCCTTCCCATGTTGCTCTTCTGACCCATTCTCCTTTTGAGGTTCAGAAGTTTCAGCCAGCAACTGCATTGCATGTAAGGTTCTCACTGCAACTGTAGCAGTCTTGGTAGTGTGCCCAGTTGGATGCCTCGGACTTGCCCCATTATATGTATAGGGACTCAGGTTTTTACTCTTATGTTGATGCGATCAGCGTTCCCCCCCCTGTTTAGGCCTCGGTTCCAGTGTGCTTACGTACGTGTGCCCAGTGTGACGTGTACTTGTCCAGGCGCTGCGTGCATGACCCTAGTTGCCCTCCCTCTACACCTTTCGAGCCTCTGCATCTAGGGCAGTGGCTGGACCCGCCAGACCGGGACCGGTCGATTGGACTGCATTTGTTGAGCGAGCCACGTGTTGGTCGGGTAGCCCTCGTGCTAATCGGCCGAAGTTGTGGGGCCTGCGACTTGGCCCCAGCCCCACGGCCTGAAGTCGTGGGGTTGGGTTGGCTGCCCAGGTGGTTCTTAGGTGGCTGCGGTAGTTGGTGTCGGCTTGGTTTTTCTGGTGGGGGTTCGGGGCCATCATCTTGCCGCATACTGTCGCCTCGTTCGTGCAGCATTGGCGGAGCCACTTTGGCTTGCTTTCGATCATGGTGTTACATCTGCGCCGTTTGTAAGCTGTCTCATGCGTTGTTTCACCTCTGGCCTGCTCATGCGCCGCCTGAACCATCCTGTTCTCTGGACAGCATGCTCTTTCTTCTCCTCAGTTAGTTGTGACCCCTTCGGTTCGGGTTTGTTTCTCGTAGGCTCTTTTCCTGTTGGCATTTGCCTCTAGGGGTCGGGTCGCTGAGCTTCTTGCTCTCCTCCGGCGCAGGGGTTTCTGCTCCTTCGGTCATGGTGATTGGTTTGTTCGGATGCAGCCGTCTCCCTCTTTTCTGGCATGGAATGAGGCTGCTGCTTTCCAGAGGAGTCCTTGGTTGTTGGTGCTTGGTTGGTCGGGCCGGGGGTGCATCGCGTTTTGTGTCTGGTTGCGGCCCTCTGCTGTTATTTGCGCGCCACAGCTTCAGTATCCGGGACGCGCTTTGGGTTGATCCGGTTCTGTTCTTCCCAGTTCGCGGGTGAAGGTCTCTCGGGTCGTCCGCCGTGTTATTGCGGCTAACCAGCCTGTGTTCTATCCCCATGCCCACGGTGTTCGTAGATTTGCTGCTCTTGCTGCCGTCTTGGTGGCATGTCCTAGCTGACATTCAGGCACAGGGCTTTTGGCAGACATACAGGGGCCTGGCTGCTCGATATCTCGTGTCGTTCCCGGCCCCATTCGGGCCTGCGTCGCCTTGGGTTGGCGGTTGCAGCCAGTTGACTTTGAGTTGGGGAGTGTGCAGCGACCGCCTCCTGGGTACGTCATTCTTTTTTTCTCTGTGGGTAGTTAGCTCCGGGAAGCTGAAGGGGATCCCCCCAGAAAACCAGCGTTGAATGTAATAAAACGCTATTTTCTGGGTGAGACTCGGAGACTCCCCAGCATCCTTCCCTCCCTCTGGTCAGCGATTTTTTGCGTTTTTTGACATCCAGCCTCAGAACTGATGGTGGATAGTTGGTGCGATAGGTCTGGGGCTCCCCCTTCCCTCTCCCGGGGAGGGGGGAGCTGTGCAGACAACGGCGCGGTGACGTGTGACGTCATGATCGTTTGCTAGTTTCTTTTCGGGCAGTTCTATCCACTTGTTCGGCTTGTGGTAGCAATTTTCACCAGAATAAGGGGACACTTTCCTTTCTGGGTGCCTGACCCAGTCAATGGCAGACATAGAATGCTTCCAACCACACGGGGGTTTCTATAGGCCCTTGCGTCTCTGAGGGAACCAGGTTCTGGCTCATGGTCCTTGGTAGGCATCAGTCCATACACATGACTGATGCCAAAGTCTGACCACGCTTATCCAGGCATATCAGCCTGGATAAGCTCCAGGGAAGCCTCCGGGTCTCACCCAGAAAATGGTGTTTCATTACATTCATCACTGTTTTTTTATGCTACGTCATTCAAATTGGTATCAACTTGTTCACAATAGAATGGCATAAAGGAATATTTGCTTATAAAAACATATAAGTCTCACTTTTCTATACTTTCAACAAAAACTCAATCATTTTTCCCTCGTATGTGTTTCTTTCAATTTTTTTGTCATGGATTGTCTGTTCTTGATTAGTATCCATCTGGAAATCAGTTTGCAGTGTTTATAAAGCCAGTAACAACAAATGCCTGTACCTGACATAAAATAATCAGAAAGGGCGCCTGACAGCTGAGTGAACAGTGCTTCGGATTCATAATCCTGAGGTTCCGGGTCTGATCCCCAGTGGAGGCGGAGAGAAATGGGCAAAAGTTTCTTTCACCCTGATGCCCCTGTTATCTAGCAGTAAATAGGTACCTGGGAGTTAGACAACTGCTACAGGCTGCTTCCTGGGGGTGTGTAACAAAAAGGAGGCCTGGCTGAGGACTGGGCCGTGGGGACACTTTGCCCCCAAATCATCTCAAGACAACCTCAAGATGGGGAAACTTTTAGAGTCGAGGGGAGGCCGCGGCTGTCATGAGCGAGGTCACGAGAACAGTGAGCCTCCAGCATGGGTGGACACCCACATGGCGGGGTCAGGATGCCACGTGGGCTATACAGAGAATAGGCAGAAGTTGGCGCACATTTTAAAACAAATCCCGTAGTATTCAGACAATAAATGGGATTTCTACAAATTTTTAAAATTAATGACTCCGTTTGCTTCATCGGGCCTTCTCCGTAATTTGGTTCTGTGATGGAATTAGCGTTATTGGGCAGTGAAAGTGTTAATAGCTTCAGGGGGAACCTCTGGGGCTTACCCAGAAATTGGCATTTCATTACATTCAATGCTGGTTTTTTATATCCTGAAATAGTGCTAAAGTCAGTGTGTGGTTTTGTGCCTAGGAATGGTATTTTCTTCCTAAAAGTATCATCTTGAACACATTGAACTTAACACTTTGGTGCACCCCGCTCGCCACCCCTCAACTGTGCGATATGGGACCCAGGGTGTCACAGGAGTGCGCGTAAATTCTGAAAAGTGTATACTCTCTTCAACTTTGTCACCTTAATTCTCGTCCTACGAGATTAAATTTGGTATCATTGTGTTCGCAATAGAATTCTCAACAGCACTAAATGCATATAAACTCCAAAAGCCCGTCTAATTACCCGCAGCAAACAGAGAAAGTGCGAACGAGCTACCCAGGAGCGCGCAAATGCGATAAAATGTTTTCACTATTTTCACTCTGGTCACCTCAATTTTTATCCTACGTCTTTCATTTTGGTCTCAATGGGTTCGCAATAGAATTCTCTAGAGGAACATTAGCATATAAAATAAAAAATTTGGTCACGCTCCAACCGCCGATGAGTTGAAGACGGGCCACGCGTTAGCCGCGAGTGAGTGCTCAGCCGCCTTCCAGCAACACTCCCAATTCCCGCCCTTTTCAAGCCTTTCTTTCGCAATTTTCTTCCTGGAAGGGCCTTGTTCATGATCACTATCCATCGTGGAGTAAGCGTAGATAGTTTCTAAAGCCGCAGTAAGAAATATAGCCACGGAAAATAGCCGAAATGTTCACACGTTTGAGATGCGAGGGGAGGCGACATTGGTCACAACAGTGGAGCGAAAACAATGGGCCCACGGCATGTGCCAAGCTGCCTGAGGGCCACGAGGCTCAACAAAGAAAATGGGAAGACATCGGCGCGCATTTTAAACCCAGTCCCAAAAAAATCGGATAAAAACCTGATTTTTGGCGATTATTTAAAGTGGATGACGCAATGCTGCGTCATCCCCGGGCGAAAGTGTTAATTGATAAATGGATCTGCAAGCTTGTTTTAAAAATGGGAAGACAAACTATCTATTGTAATATGTATGGAATCTCTACAATTTTTTTTTAATTAATGATGCCATTTGCTCCAATATAACATAGGCACAGATACAGCAAGGTAGAGAGATTAGGTCATTAATTTAACATTGTTAGCTTGCTGAAGGGTTGGGTGGAATGATAACTCAAGAGAAGAGAGCTCAATAAGTGTATATAGTACTGCAGTAATATTCATTACTTAATTTGTGCCTAAAAGCTGTCTTTCTAATGGTTGTGTATTAACATTTAGGAGATAAAGCAATTTTCTATTCAGCCATGGTCATATTTGTTGTATAAAATAACTGGTCTACTGTTTAGTACAGTAATTGAATCAAATTTTATGATAATTTTTAGTCTTTTATAATGAAGCTTGTCATAGTATTGTGTGTAATTTGCTTTCATTGTTGAGTTTTAAAGGCTTATAATTTGACATAGTGCATGGTACTGTATCATATTTCGATACAGTATCAATTTTATGGAGCAAATGCATATGAAATGTGTTGTTCATATACAGAAGCTCAATAACAAGAGATTTTATTTTATGTATAGTGTGTTATGAAATGTAAATATGTAATAACTGTGTAATGTAATCTTTTCATACCTCATTAACAAATATTCTCTACATGTTATATTTTTATCAATAAAATTTTAGAAAACATACAAAATATTTTATCAAAAATCCTTGTAAAATATTCAGTGGTGAATAGCACATTGTCCCAGCACTTGGCCTCTGTCCTGAATTCTAACATTACTTTCCTTTAATCTTTTTGTTGAAATACCATTTTGAAATTAACAATTTTGTAGGAGGTAGACACTTGTGGTTTACTGTCTACTAGGCCACATCATCCACAGAGTTCTACTGACCTCACAGGTGCAAGGAATGGTGACACATTTATTTATTTATACCACCACCAGAAAACGAAACCAAAAAGTCTGATTCAAAACAAACAACTGCTGCCATCAATAGTGACAGCAGCCTCGAGAACCATCAAAAGAATTCTCCCAATTATATAAACAGAGAATCGAAGTCTCTTCAAATTACAGTAAGCTCATTTGCCTTTCCCTACTTGTTTGGGGGGATTAGGGAGACACTCATGATCAGCCAATGGATCCACCTTCAGTTCTTTGCTAATGTAGTGTGTGCTGGGTCACCTCTCTTCCACTCTGGCTCCAGTGTTCTGCTACTCAGTTAACCCCCTGCACTGCGCACCTGGTTTTAGCAAAAATTTCATGGTGCAGTTGTTAAGGACATATTTTTCTGGGGGGAGCCCCGTCGGCTCCCCGGAGCTATCCCAGGCTGATATGCTAATGTCAGACTTTGGCATCAGTCATGTGTATGGAGTTCTTAGGCCTACCGGGGACCACGGCCAGAACCGGGCCCCCTCAGAGAGGCAAGGGGAGCAATGGCCTATAGAAGCCCCCGTGTAGTTGGAAGCATTCTATGTCTGCCATCGACCGGAACAGGCACCCAGAAAGGTAAGCGCCCCAAAACAAACCCCTATTCTGGTTAAAATTGCTACCAAAAACCGAACTAGTGGATAGAACTCCCCAACCGAAAACAAGCAAACTAGTGTGACGTCACACACTGCCGCGCCGCTGTCTGCGCAGCTCCCCCCTCCCCGGGAGGGGGAAGGGAGAGCCCCAGACCCCCCGCGCCGGCTACCCACACCTCAGTTCTTGAGGCTGATGCTATAGGCGATGGTCGTGTGCTCTGGCTCCGGTGTCGCTACTGCACTGTGCTTTGCGTGTGGTGTTAGTTTTGTGGGTGCGAGAGCCAGGAGTTATCTTCAGTACTCGGGCTGCATGCGCCTAGGGCTGCCTTCCCTAGGTGCCCTGTAAGTACTGCCCTTGGGGCTTGGGGCCACCTTCCACAGGCTCCTCGGGGTCTGCCTCTGCTGGTCCGTTTTACCTTTCGGTTTTTCGGCCGCCTGTTGGGCTCTTGGGTGTTCTGTTCTCCCTTGTTACCGGCAGGTAAGAGGCAGTTTGCACTGGTAGGGGCGCAGGGTGCTGCTCAGCTTGTATTTCCCGACATCGCGGCCGGCTCTGTTCCTTGGGGTTCGCTGTCCTCTTGCGGGGTTTTGTTTTTCTTTTTGTTTTTGCCTGGTGGGGGGTTCTGTCATTTTATTCAGTTTGTTTTTGCCCTTCCACTGTTCTCCTCGGTGGCGCCCCCTGCTAGGTCCCCGTGAGTGTACACGTCCCTGGGGTTCAGCTTTAGAAGTTTGCTTGGTAGTTTTGGGCGCCGGTTTGCAGCACCCTGCCTGGGACTACCTGAGCGCGAGTCCTCTTAAAGTAAACGCTCAGGACCCTGGGAATCCCCTAGGGGGCGCGTGGGTCCGATGGATGTGACCCCGGAGTCCCCACTCGCTGTGTGCGAGTTTGAGGGTTGCTCGGTCCCCTTGTCTCAGGGTGACCCTCATTGTTTCTGTGGGGAGCCCCTACGGCTCCCTGGAGCTTATCGGGCTAATGTATGTTATGTTAGACCGGGACATTAGCTAAGGAGTTCAGACCTACCAGGGACCAGCGCCAGAACCTGGCCCCTTCAGAGAGGTTTCAGGGAGCAATGGCCCTGGAAAACCCCATATGGTTGGGGGTTTTCCTTATCTGCCATCGACCGGGGTTAGGCACCCAGAAAGGTAAGCGTAACAAAACAAACCCCACATGGTAAGAAACTACAACAAAAACCGAACAGAGAGGAAGAAAACTCCCTACAATCCCAAGGAAACAAGCAAACAAGCAAACATCACACTTTACAGCCGCGCCGATCGTCCGCGCAGCCCTCCTCACCCCGGGAGGGGGAGGGGGGA